>NC_060288.1:2550228-2605619 GCF_021613505.1 Equus quagga | reverse complement strand
CATGAGGGATAAAACCGTTACTCCCATTTTACGTGATGACCTCACTTCATCCTGCAATAACTCCATGAGGGATAAAACTGTTACTCCCATTTTACAAGTGAGAAGTTGAGACTCAGAGTCTCAGTAACTGTTGTCACAGACTAAGCACCAGAGCCAGATTTTAGGCTCAGGTCCGACAGGCTACTGGAGCTGGAATGTTCCACCACTGCTCCATGTTCCCTGTCACTGAGGCCTGGTAAAGACAAGGGGCTCCTTGCTTACAGTGCCTTTGCTGTGGGTTCTCGAGTGCGTAGCAGATGTGCATCTCCCTAGTGTAAGTCTGTCAGTGGTAGGGCTTCATCAGAGACTTTTTCCGCCACTACCACCAACATAGTTCAAAAAAAAAGTATAGCAGAAAGACAAAAGTTGGCTGGGATTTTCCTTAGTTACTGCAGGTGATGCTAATTCTAGAGTTAGGCAAGGAGGTGGGATGACGGTGGGAGTGGGACCTTGAAGAAGCAAGTCCAAGTGTGCAGGATTTATTTGGGGTGTTGGAGGAGGTGCTGGGGTGTTAGCCCAGAACTCTGAGAGTCACTTGGGTTCCCTTACACTACCGGCCCTTGAGCGCAGAAGCAGTAAGAACTTGTATTTCCCCTCGTGTTCGTTGTTTGGGTGAATTTGGAGAATCCTTGGGTCTGATTTTACAGGTATTATTTCACAGATAAATCTTACAGATTCATTCTAAGTCTCAATATTTCCTAAGCTTGGCTCAGCTTCCATGGTGCCAGAATGCCTCCTTTATCTTTTGTCAGGTGGCGATGAATGTTCCAGTAGAATTTTAAACTCCTTGGTAGACTAAGCAATTACAAAGTGCCTTCAGTATGGGTAGGGAATTCTGACCCCAGGGCAGGAGTGAGAGTTTAAGGTAGAAAGGGCGCATTCCAGGAGTCCAGGGCCAGTTTCTGAGGTTGTGCTGATGAGAGCGCCCTGGAGTCCTTTTGTTTCTGGTGGGTTTTTCTTGGTGTTTGAGCAGCATGTGCATCTGGCTGTGGCGCGAGGGCGGGTGAGAAGCCTGCTCTGCTGTTACAGCCAGTCTTTCTGCCACCAGGGATGGGGGGCTGAAGAGGGAGAAGGTGAAGGATGCATTCAAGGAGGAGCAGCAGAGGCTGTACAGCAAGATGATTGTTGGGAACCACGAGGACAGGAGCCGGTCCTGAGCCCATGGTCGCACCGGCTGGGGCTGCCGCGCCTGAATCCTGACACGTGAGCCAGCTGGAGTTGTCGCCGCCTCTGCCCCCACTGCTGCATCCTTTCCAGACTCCAGGGCTCTTCCGGCTGCTCTGGAGCCCAGGACTCCAGCTTCTTCAGAGCCGCCCCGGGATCCTGGGCTGGCCGTCTGAAGTGAACAGTGCTGGGTGTTGCTGCCCAGGACGAGATGCCTTCTTGTTTCTTGTACCATAAGTCCGTTGGAGGAATGCCATTAAAGTCAGCTCTCCACCTGTGCGCATGCACAGCTGAGTGGTTGGGGAAAACTGGCCCCATTCCTGTATCCGAGTTGTTAGGATGTTGGTCTGTTACAGATGGCCACCTGCCAGGGACTTTGCTGGGGAAAGGATCTCCCCACCCATGAGGAAAGGCACCACTGAGGCAGTGCGGCTCGCTTTAACCTGAACACCACCCGCCAGCCTTGGAGCTCTGCAGACTTGATAAAAAGAAAACTTGTCTGCAGGGGTTTTCAGCAAAATGAAGTTTTAAATTCTTTGCTGCTGCCCACTGGCAGTAACCAAAGGGGAGGGGAAGAGGCAAGGTGGGCCAGTGACTGGTGTGCAGTGGCCGCCAAGAGGCATTTTGCGCTCAAACTCCACGCTCACCCTGAACTCCAGTGTGACTTTCTCTTTGTTAACATGTGCCTCAGTTTCCCTGTCTCTAACCTGGACCAGGAGGGGAAGGGTGGCGATACGTACCTCACAGGGTGGTTGTGGGGGTGGGAGGCTACTGGGAGTGAAGGACAGGTCTGTGAAGAGCGGCAGGACAAGGTCTGAGCTCAGAGCTGCTGCCCAGGGCTTGGGGTTTGTTTTGTGAGTAAATAAAATTGTCTTCTGTGGTGAATGAATTGAGGGGTTTTTCCCTTCACTCTTTCTCCCCTAGATGTACCCCTAAGCAACAGGTTTCTAATCAGAGTTACAGTTCTCTCACTTGAACACCTGTAGAATGTTGGGACTAGGAAATCCACGTGACCTCTGGGATGAGGACAGGTATTGTTGGGAAGACGGTAAACGACTTGTGTGACATCTGCATCTCTCTCTGATGAGTTTAGAGTTCTCAGCACAGACTGAGATGTGGATCTCTGCACAGGTGGGGACTCCACTGGTGGAGTTTGGGGAGAGAGTGAAGGTGGCAGGGGCAGCATGGAGGTAAGGACAATGGGAAGCAATGAGGAATATGGGAGCAGGGAGGAGCAGCGGTTCTAGAAGGGTTGGCGAGGGTGGCAGGAGGGGCAACGAGATCTTTGGTGCCCCTTGGGCTTCCATCCGGCCAGAGAGAAACTGGGCTTCCTGCGCCCGCCTGCAGTCCCTGTGAGGGCAGATCCGAAGCCAAGCATCCCTTGCCAGCGCTTGCTTCCAGTGCCCACCAATTTCAACATCCCTTGGAGGAGAGCCTTGCCTCACCCCCGTTTGCCCATCTCTCCATCCCCCCGGCACCCTCCCCTGGCTCCAGCATGGCAGTCACAACACACCTTCCAGGTCTTTGCACAAGCCATTCTAAGTGTCACCTCTCCAAGGCTGCCCTCTGGGCCATTTGGCGATGGGGAAGTGAAGCCCTGCTCCTGAGGCAGCCGATCTGGTGGCCTCTCCTCCCTGCCCTTAGTCTGACTCACCTCGGTGGCCTTCCGGTGCCACTGCCTCCCTGAACAGCCCCCAGCTCCTCCTCCCCGCCCTCTTGCTAGCCAGTGAGAAATTCTTCTCTCTCTCAAATAAAAACACTATTAGGACTGTAAGAACAGGCTGTTATGAACTCTTCTACAAAATGTTCGGGAGTAAAGTGGTTTTCAGCTTACAGGAGGTGATATTTGCAGAGTTTAAAAGCTATCCAGAATGATCTTTAAAAATTGGGCTTGAAGATCAAGTTCCCTTTTTAAAAAGCTGCCATTTAGTGATTCTCACAGGTGTTTTTTAATACTTTGTTTTTAGTTTTCTCATGTTCTTTTCAGCAAGCCTGTCCATTGCTGATGACCTAGCAGAGTGCTGGGGAGCTTGGTTCAGACCCCTGCTCCATGACAAGTGCTCGTGGGGGCTGGGTAGCGTTTTGTTCCTCTCTCACTCAGCAGAGGGAGGCGAATTACACCCCCAAAGAGAGATCGCCCAAACTTATTTGGTGCTTGTTACAAGCGTGCAGACTCATCAGACTGCTCCATCCTTTTAGATTGGGGTCCCTGCAGGCCCCATGTTAATCCAGAAGTCAGAACACCTGGTTTGAGATGACGGGGTTGGTCTTGAGTGGTGAACCTCATGGCACTTAAGAATAAGGACAAAGACGCATGTCGAGTACAGAATCCACTCTTGTGAGCCCGGCAGCGATGAGGACAATCTTGGAAGAAAACCAAATGGAATTACTTAGTGAGATGAGCACACGCTGGCTTCTAGTCCCACTTCCAAACCTGCTACTCCTTTGCTGTTGTGACTGTATTTCTCTATTTCCTGATCTGTAACTAAGGACTTGAGCTAAATGACCTCCAAAGCCCGTTCCACCTCTGAAATTTCTATAATTTTTAAAACCATAGTTCAGGCTTTGGCTTTAAGCTCTCAAGTCATCTGGGTTCAGAAATAACTTCACAACTTTGGGGCTAGCGAAGCTCCGCTCCACTAGAGCGCGCCCCCGTGTGGAGGAGAGTCCTCAGTGTTTTAGGTGATTGTGGGCCTGGCTAGGTTTGATTGTGGATCTTGGAAAGACTTTTTTCACTCAGACGTGAGGTGTTTTTTTCACCTAGTTAGAGAAGGAACTTTCTAAAAAGGCTAGTAAAATTCCCCGACAGAGAAGCCTGTCAGCCAGGCCAGAGCTCAGCAAGCTAAGCTCGATGGAGCAGTTTGAGGTGGCATCCTTGTGACATGGTAGAAGCAGCTTTGGAACTTGACTCTTCGCTCTGTCAGAGCCCACTTCCTCCTCCTGCCGGTCAGAGATTAGAAGAGGCTTGATGTGAGGTGGTGGGGAGTGCTCTGCAGAGCACTGAATGCCCACGCCACACCAATGGCAGGAGTCCTCGGGTGTGTCCCGTTTCAGCCCTTCATAGCAGCACCTACCGGGTGTGCGCTAACTCTGTTGTTCTGCATAAGTCTTCTGGGACTATAAACCCTACCATTTTCTTCCTGGAATTGACCAAAAACTCAGCTGTCTGTGGGATAGTGATTCCAGCTGTGCCCTGATGCATGAGAGAGTCGACTGTGCCATGGGTCCCATCTGCCTGCTGTGCGTCTTGGGTGGGCACACTCGATTTCTCCAGCCGCACTCACCGTGTGTGGCCTGGGACATCTGGACTGCATGGGCACCTGCACGCACACTGACTCCTGGACAGGTTCAGAGCTGACCATCCCGCCATCCATCTTCCACTGCACTACCACCCCTCTCCCCCCAGTCAATATGTCTCTCTCCGATGGGAAAGTTAATAAATTTTGCTCTAGATTAAAAGTATTGATCATTTCATTTGTAAACGATAAATAAAAAGGGGGAACTTTTCATTGCACCAGGAGTAGCGCCTGGTGTATTTTGCTGGTGAAATTGCGCCAGCTGTCGGGGGGCGGGCGTCTCATATGCATTCTGGCCGGCCGGCTGCATTGATTTCCTATTAGTCTCCCAGCACCACCCAGTAACACATCATTTCAGTACCTGCTATTAATGGTCTTTTGATAAATAATCACTTGTAAGTCAATAAATTTTTATTAAACAGTGTGGCTCTTTGATTTATTAAAATCCGACCGTGTTTGTCTGGGAGAAAAGGGATGCTGAATTGAAGTGGAGGTTTTCATACATCTTCCTGACGCTGAGCAGTCACCACACGCTCCAGAGAAAAACAATTGCATTTTAACAGAAACAAAACAGCCGAGTTTGGAACTTGGGCGCAGGGAAACTTCATCTCCGTCAGTCTGAGGCCCACTCTGCAGGGAGCAGCTGCAGGCCCGAGGGCGCGTGGCGAGAACTTTGGGCCTGCTTCCGAGAGTGGTGAGGCACCCGGGCTGGGCCCCGCAATTGCATTCTGGGTAGCACAGCCCCTCGCTGGTGCCACAGATGGCTCCACGGGTCAGCCATGCCCCCAAGAGGTGCACCTGGAGTAGGCACCCACGGCAAATGGACATTGAAGATCCATCCAGGACCTGTTAGCTTCCTACCTGCCCAAATCACCAGTCGTGGCTTGTGGCAGGAACTGCCAAGAAATTGTATTTTGTTACGTGGAAATTTGGCTGTGTATTATTTTAAAAAGTGAGGCAATAGCTGAAGGTTGGAAATCTTTTTTGTGAGATTGGCATTGGCATAAAATTTGCTGTAAAGGGTTTGACACCTTTTCATTGAGACTAACATGGTCCCAAACATGAATATGGAGCAGCCCAACCACTAAGCATAGCCAGGACTACCCAACCCAGCAGGAAGTTACGGGAAGGGGAGAAAATGGCTAGTCAAGTGTTTTCTTGAAACTAATAGTGGAACTCCTGCTCCTTGACCCTGTGATTGTGCAGACCACTGCCACCAACTTCTTTGCCGTTGAAACTTAGTGTGACAGGTGTTCACAGGAGAGGGGCTTTCAAAGCGTGGATTGCTAGGAAGAAGTTCAGCTGAGGGCCTTAGTGTTTTCAAACATTTTACGTTGTTATGTCTTTAAATCACATTTTTAAATGTTTTTAAGATTTCATGTTTTAACCCTGCTGCAAGGTTTGTCTGTCGTTGCTTGGAGTTCCTTTTCTGTCCTGGTCTTGGGAGTGAAAGCTGCTAGATCCGGGATCTTGAAGAGGAACAGGCAGCTGGAGAGAAAACAAACGTGACCGTCCCGCCAGGCAGTAAGTAGTAAGATCAGGGTTTCAGGAGGGGGGCCCCGCTCTGTCCGTGTGCGGGGGTGGGGGTGTCGGTGTCAAGGACCCAGGCTCTCCTCCAAGGAGCCCTGAGGCCTGTGTGCACGCCGGAGCCCCACCCCCACCCCAGGGTGGTGTAGTGCTGCGGCCAGGCAGGGGAGCCACAGGACAGCTTGCTTACAGCTTTCTAGAACCCGAATGACGACATATATCTGCACTTGACATGTGCAAACTTCAAGTCCACTTTCAAGGTAGAACAGGAGACTTGTGTGTAATGTTTCCCTTGGGGGTTTGCCTCTAGCCTCGATAATTCTCCCTCCGTCGCTTCCCCATCCATGTACATTCTACTCTATTGTCAGAACTTCGGTGGGGAAGTTGGAGAAGAATCGTCTTAGAGTTTCTTGTATTCCCTGAGTTTACTTCCGGTCATTTTGAGTCAAATACGTTAAACTAAGGGAAAGGAGTGACTTGCTGTGCAACTTCCGCCATGGCTGATGGAGGGGGCGAGAGGAGCGAGGCTGGCACAAAGGAGTTGCAGGGGGCCTTCGGGCTTCATCCAGCAGGTCCCTGCACCCCTGTGGGTACAGCCAGACAGTCTGAGGCCAGGGGAAGGTGGAGGTCGGCAGGCCCTGTCTCCCTTGGCCGTGAGGGTGGAGACCTGGATCTTCCAGAACGGAAGATCGGGTCATCCTAGTGGGCTATGACTGTTTCCTTCTCTTGACCCGACGGCTCCCCAAATGCATTCTCATTGGATTTGAACCCCCCTGCAGCTCCAAATGGCCGGATATGAGGTTGCGGGAGGTAAGCTGGCGCCTGCCCATGCCATCCCGTCCCGAGTTCTGGGCTGAGATGTTCTTCAGCCCCTTGCTCCCTCCCGCCCCCGTCACGGGCTCGGGGTCTGGACAGAACACTTGATCCTCCAGGCTGAGGGGCGGCTCTGCAGCGGCACCCAGGGCCAGGTCCCCGCGGCTGCTGCAGGGGCCGGGGACGGCCGCCTGCGCTCCAATTGATCCCCCAGCTGTGATTTGTCATCTCTCCGCGGCAGGCGCTGTTTTCTCTTGCTTCAGGAGGCCCCTTCGACACCTGCTTTATTTTTCTTCCTGCACTGACGTGACGGGAGACAGGTGTTAAACTACTTAATCACTTTAAAATTGTTTTAATTTTCTGTTTTTTATTGATCTCTCCAGCACCAATTAATCAGCTCACTGGACCAGGCAGTTAGTACATTAAAAATTGTCAGGGAGGCCGTGCATCTTGCAAAATGTCTGAAAAATATTCGGCTAGCAAATTTCGTTTCTCTTTGGCAGGCAGCAGTCCTTCGCCCACAAAACTCCCACTCGAAAAGGGCCTCCGCCTCTAGGCTCATGGCCGGAGCACTCAGGGTCCGGGAGGGCCTGGCTGCAGGGACTTCCTGGAGGGAAGAGGAAGCAGGTGTCCTTTTTGCCACCGACTCGCCACCTTTCCTCCACCCTTGCTCTTTGCTTCCCACACAGCGTTGGGTCTCCTTTCCCTGGGAGCTGTGGGAGTTCTCGTGGCAGGGCATGCTTGCCAGGGCATGTCCTGACGCCCACAAGGGCAGGACTTCACGGTCAGTAATGGCCCTCGCGGCCGGGCACCCGGCCCACAGCCAGAGCTCCTCGTCCTGGGACGTTGGCACTTTTGACTTGTCCTGACTGTGCCAAAACCACCTCCCTGGGGCAGGGGGCCCGCTAAACTTGGTAAACTATTGGCAGGTGGCTGTTGTCACACTGCCTCGTCCCTGGTACCCTGGTCATAAGCCTGAAGCCCTTCCATGGAATGTTCTGGACAACACCCCCACAGTCACCCGCTTCTGTGCTGCAAACCCTTGCCATTTGCTTTTATCACCCCTCTCGAAAATTACCTAACTGCTTGCTGTACTTTCTGAATTAAATAAAATATGGACAGAATAAGCACGGGCTTCAATATAATTTCTTGGGAGTAGAAATTTGTTTTCCAGTTTTCCCATTTTTGCCCGATTTTCTATCACTTTCCAAAAGCAAGCCTCTTATCTTTGGGGGGGGGCAAGTGAAATATCAAGCAGCCTGCCTGTGTGGTCTGAGTTGTCTACTTTCCAGTGGCTCCCCCTCCCAAAGCACCTCTCGCCCACCCTGCCCGCCCTCCTGCCCCCGGCTGCCTAGGTGACTGAGGGGAGCCCCTTTTATCACCTCCCCCCGCATTTCACGGCCCACACAGGCCCCTCAGAATCGGGGCTGCAGCCCCCACCCGGGGAGGCCCGCTGCGAGGCAGCCGGCCACCTACCTCCCGCCCGGCCCACCCGCCGGCGTTAATTGGGATATGATTGGGCCGGGACACACAATCTAGTATCGATTTTCTCTCTGGACGCCACAGCTTTATTTGCTCACATCTGCCTTGTGTTTAATTGGTGCTTTGCTCTGGAAACGAGCGATCTTATCGGCCTGTTTGGTTTCTTTTCCTGGGGCACACAGGCATGCACACACCCTCACCCTCTGAGTTAGCTGGCCCAGCCCTGCCTCTCCCTGCCCCTCCCACGGTGAGGCATTCCCGGGGGTGGGGGCGTGGAGAGTGACCCAGAGGGGCTTTCTCGGAGACTTCCTTTCCTTACACTTGACCTCGGTGCTGTGGCTGATCCTTCCAGTGTGAAACTGGGTATGTGATGATGACTGGGGGAAACGCCGGCTTTGGATTCAGGCCTGGGTTCAAGCCCACCTCCTCCCCGTGTGTGGCCTTGAGACTAAGCTGTTGAATTTTCCTGCACTGCAGGATCTCTGAGACAAAGGCAGAATGGCTGCTCGGAGGGACTCTTGGAGAACATCTGTCAGTCCCCACACATGGTGCCTGGCACAGCAGGTACCCTGGGACCAGCGCTCCTCGCTCAGTACTGTGGCCCCATTCGGCCTGTGCGGCTGCATGTGCCGACTGCCTAGGGTGAGAGTCAGCCGTGTGTCCTGCAGAGAGAGAGGGGTCTCCTGCGCCGCGTCTATTTGTCCACGCAGGGGTGGGGCGAGAAGCATGTCTCCCTAGGGCTCACAGGCCATGGAGAATCTCTGACCCCAAGGCACTGCTGTCACCACTCGGCTTGTCTGAGGCCGGCGATGGCTCCTGTCCTCTCCCTGCACCGGGGAGCTCACCTCAGAGGGCATCCCATCCCCGGCACAGCCTAGGCCGGCGCCTGTGTTGGGGCGTTTTGTTTTTCTCTCCTCTGACTGTGGTCCTGCGTTTGGGCTGTTCTGCCCTGGGCTTTGTAGCAAAGGGAAGATGTGAAGGCCAGAGGTAAACACTAATTTCCTATTGACACAACATTAATTCTCCGGCTCGGACAGGTGAATGTGCTTTCACTCACTTTACCAAGATTAATGAGGTTTGTCTGCCTGCTGAGAGAGGCCTCAGGAGGGGCTCTGAGCGCATGCCCTCTGGGCTGGCCGTGGGGAAAGAGGCTGGCAGACGCACGGAGGAAGACCAGTCTCTCCCCCCACTTCCAACGTCATCTTCCCTGTTCAGGTACTTGCCTTACCCATGGAAGTAGCAGGATGGGAGAATTATTGCTTAAAGGATGTGAGCTATTCGTGCCCGGCCCCAGGGGGTTAATACTGACAAGGAGCCCATCCCAGCAGACCTGCACAGCACGGTCTGGAGGTCAGCCCAACCCTCCCCTGCCTGTCACCTGGAGCTCCTTTCCACCTGTGCAAACTGAGTCCTCGCCCCTTTGCACCCAAGGCTGTTGTCAAAGGTGGGGTCAGTCTTTGGTTCCTTGCCCTGAAGAGCAGCAGACAGTACTGGGGGACAGGCCAGGGCTTCTGAGGAGGGGCTGCTGGCAGCGGAGCAGCAGGACAGTTGAGGATGTCCATGACCTCAAGGTAGGGGACTCCTGGACCTGTAGGTGATGTGGGAACAAAATGGGATCCAAGTGGCTTCCATGTTGTGACTCTTTGGGTTCAGCACAGCTTAAATAGGACAAGAAGGAGCCCTACAGCTTGACTCTCCTCAGATCAGCCTAGGCAGATATGGAGAAGTAGCTCCATCCAAGGCTGTTCCACATCTGTGGACGGCCAGGGTCTCTTGAGGATTTCCTCACCCTTGGGGTGGGGGCAGTGGCCCCAGCCATCTCTGCTCAGGCAGCCTGAGTTGTCAGACCCTGTAAAGTACCGAAGCGTCACTGCCCGCGAAAGCCGGGCTGCCCTCACCAGAATTTGAACAAGGCTCTAAAGAATAAACACTTCGGGGACAGGAGGAATGGTTGAATCAGTCCCTTTCTATCGCTAAGGCTGGTCCATTATAACTTAGCCATCCGAGCTGAGAGGACAGCTGGGGAGTAAAGACAGAGAGGGTCGAACTCAGCTCTCAGAGAAGGAAGATGGGCAAGTTCTAACCCTGAGCCGCTGCCCTTCGTCCCTATGTCCCGGTGTGGCGGGCTCCCTGGCAGGGCCAGCCTATAGGTAAACAACAGGGTTAAAAAATTTTTTTTTTACTGTGAGTGTTCTTTCTGTTATAAATTATAGAAACCCAATTCAACCAAACTCAAGACAAAAGGGTGTTACTGCCTCCTGAAAAGGCTACGGGTACCTGGGGCCTGGCTGAGTTCAGGCCTGAAACAGTGTTACCCATTCAACCTGCGCTCTCTGGGCCTCTCAGGCCCACTCTGCTCCGGGTGAGCTCCTTCCTGGGCTGCTGCCCCTCACAGGGGCGGGACGGCCTCCACAGCCAAATGGAGCCCCAGGTAGAGAGAGGAGAGCTGCTCCAGAGAACAACCCGGGTCCTTAGCATACCGGCTGCAGCTGAGCCTTAGACCCATCTCGAGCTGGGGGTGGGGTCAGCCCACACTAGGGCAATCCAGCATGGCAGGAGGGCTGTTTGCACCTAAGAAAGTCAGGGTGGCATCACCAGAAGAAGGCACGGATCAGGGCCAGGCAAGCCCAAACCACAGAAGTACACTGCGCCCTTTTACTACTCCCAGGGTAGAAGCTGCCATTCACTGAGCAATGTACTGTACTTTACAGTTAACCTGCAGCTTGGCCACAGACCCTTCTGCCCCAGCTGTTTCCACCTTGGCATGTGACGGTCCAGCCAATGCAGTACGAGAGCTGAAAGCCCAACCCCGCCTTCTTTTCCAGAACATACCAACGTAGTTTAGCAAATTCATTAGTGCAGAGTTTCTCCCAAGAGCCCTTGGAGGTTTGATTACATGAGACCTCCCCATAAGTGTCACCGCCAGGGGCTGGTGCACGTGGCAGCAGGAGGCCTGCAGGGTCCTGCCCTCTCTCCTCTGTCATCGGCGAGAAGATCCAGACCCTTTGCCGCTTTGCTTCCATGCCGCCGGCAGCCTTCCCTTGGTCACTGGGAGAGGAGAGAAAGCTACGGAACCGTAGGTCATCCGTGAACAACTCCAAAGCAGGCAGGGAGGGCCAAAACGTGGATTTAAATCCAGTTGGGCTTCTGCAATCACTGTTCCTCAAACCTGTCCATTACCATGCCCCAGGGCACTTGTCAGCCGGGAGCATTCCAGGCCCGCAGCCCGCCCAACTGAGTGGGGAGGTCCCAGAAGGGCCCTGGGAATCTGTGTCTGACAAGCCCTGTCTGTCGTCAGGCAAGCCTGGGAAACTGCCTAAGTGAATACCTTCTCTGGCTGTGCCGTGGCTGCTCCATCCAGGGACGCTGGCGGTCACCCATAAAGCAGAAACCACACGCAGGAAAATGCTCTTTGCTGTCATTGTGCACCACAACGCGTGTGCTCATTGACTAGAGGACTCCTGGTCTTCTGTGTCCTGAAGGCAAAGCGCTTTCAGATCTTTGCGCAACGGGCAGTAGACACCGCCCTGGAATTAGACTTGGGAGAGAAGGAGGTTTGACCTTGTTGGGTCTCTTCAGCGCTCCAAGCCTCAGTTTCCTCTTATCCCAGTTGGGGCTAAAACCTGATGGCCAATCTGTCTGACAAGCAAATGAAGTAAGTGGTTGAGGTGCTGTGGGGAGCACAGCCTTACTGTTTCAGTGGGGATGTGGCCATGCTTTCCAGTCGCACCCTGGATTCTGGGTCTCAGCGGGTGCACACACAGTGATTCTGACTGAGGAAGCTTGTTTCTGTTCTAGCGCCTTCTTACATGTGGAAGGATGTGATGCTTTTGGTGACATGTGGTGTGGTGGGGTTACCCGCGAAGTGCATTTTTGCTAGTGCACGTTGTCATTAACTAAACGCTCTCTCAGTCTGAACCTCTGCCTCCTGCGGCCCTGCCATGCCCTGTGAAGACCTTCCTCAGAGCACCACTGGCACTGCATCCCTTCCTTTCTAGGCAGCCGGGCTCCTTCGAGACTTTGAGCATCAGGAGGCGAGGGAGCTGGTCCCACGTCTGTATTCCCAACAACGAGCACAGTGCCAGGCAAAAAGCAGACCTCAGATGGCGGCTGCGTGCATTTAAATTGATAAGATATATGATCTGAATTTTCTTTATAGCTGTTCAAAGCCCAGACTTAGTTCACATGGGCATTCTCTCTCTCCCCTTATACGGTGGTTAAGAGAGGGGGCTCCAGGGGCCGGCCCGTGGCCGAGTGGTTAAGTTCGCGCGCTCTGCTTTGGCTGCCCAGGGTTTCACCGATTCGGATCCTGGGTGTGGACATGGCCCCGGTCATCAGGCCCCGGTCATCAGGCCGTGCTGAGGCGGTGTCCCACACAGCACAACCAGAGGGACCTACAACTAGAATATACAACTATGTACTGGGGGGCTTTGGAGAGAAGAAGAAAAGAAAAAGGTCTCCAGAGTCAACGTGATGGGGTTAAGATGGACAAGTTATTTAACTTCTCTGGGCTCCAGTGTCCTTGGCTACAAAATGGGTGTAATAATAATAATAGTGTTTATTTCACTTGAGTTTTTTTTTTTTTGAGGAAGATCGGTCCTGAGCCAGCATCCATGCCCATCTTCCTCCATTTTGCATGTGGGATGCAAACCCTATTTCACGTGGGTTTTTTGAAAATTAAATGAGACAAATATAGCTCCAGAACAGTGCGTGGCTCTGTGAATGTTTAAGAAGCGTTAGCGGGCAGTAGCAGCAGGAATGGTGGTGGACATGGTCATTGCCACGGCAGTGTGGTGCGAGGACAGAGCACGGGCATCAGAGGTGCACACTACTGACCACCATGGACTTGGGGGGCACCAGTTCATTTCTCTGCCTCAGCTTCCTCATCGGGAAAATGGGGATGCTAGATAGTACACAGCTGTTGGAAGACAAGGGAGCAGGTGTGAGTAAAGCATTTAGAAGCAGCCACTTTCTCAGAAGGTGCTGGAGTCTTCCTGCAGCCTGGACCTCCTGCCTTCTAGGGAACAAACCAGCACCTCTGCGGCGTCCTGGCCTGGTGCCAGGTGGGTCCTGTTGGAACTCCAGGCCCTGGGGACAAGGTGAACACAAGGAACCCCTTAGCTTTGTTCTCAGGACCTCTGCCTCCCGTTCACCACAGGTTTGCGTCACCTCCCTCCGTGAGCTCCCAACCCAGCCTCTGAAGCCAGTGGAAATGACATGATCCAGCAATCAACACAGCAGATTTTTTATTTGGAACCGTGTTGTTTATCTGAGCATCATCAAGGAGTGAATTGTTCTAAGAAAAATAATTTCCCAATGAAAATCCTTCTAGGGCCAGCTCGGCAGCACAGCAGTTAAGTTCGCACGTTCCGCTTTGAGGCCCAGGGTTTGTCAGTTTGGATCCCGGGTGCAGACATGTCACCGTTTGGCAAGCCATGCTGTGGCAGGCATCCCACATATAAAGTAGAGGAAGATGGCACGGATGCTAGCTCAGGGCCAGTCTTCCTCAGCAAAAAGAGGAGGATTTGCAGCAGATGTTAGCTCAGGGCTAATCTTCCTCAAAAAAAAAAAAATCATTCTAAAATATTATGCTCTTCCTGCCATCTTATGCAGAAGACAAAGGACCCAGTTTAATCTTTCTGAAGGCTCTGGGACATCGTTCTGTACATGAACCACACTGCTGTCCTCGAAGCCCTCTGACCTGAGCTGGGTTTTCAGTCCTGTCACCAAATGCGCACAGAGGGCTGTTCTGAAATTCCTCATTCTCCTTTGTTGGCAGCTGATGGCAGTTGCCGCCCTGCGTCTTGGCTCTGGGCCTCTCTGAGCCTCGTCTTGTGCCTGAGGTGGCTCCAGTCTTGCCTGGGAGGACAGTGTGTGCGCCCTGTGGCAGCTACTTTCTTGTCCCCACAGCTTTTTCTTATTTTGCTCACAATCGGATTCCAACTGTTTCACATGGTCACAAATGCTATGAATCTACCTACACCCTTCTGTAGCCATCTCACAATTTTTTACTGAGCACCTACTTTGGGCCAGGCTCTGTGCTCTGAGAAGAGGGGTGTTATCCACACATTCACACAGTCAGACCCACTCTCGATCTTCTCACACAGCAATGTGCATACGAACCAGCCGGGATGTGTTAAAATGTGGATCCTGATTCAGGAGGTCTCCACTGCGGCCTGAGAGTCCGCATTCTGACGAGTTCCCAAGGGAGGCAGCTGCTGCTGGTGCACAGACCATGTCTTGGAGTGTCAGGGATTCAGAGTAGGCCGTACAGACCCAAATGCCTCCAGGGGCCAGGGAGGCGATGTACCCATGTGGAGCCAGGGTCCATGGAAGTCCTGGGAAAGTGGTGGGGACCACGCCCTGGCCCCGGCCTGGCCTGCCTCAAGGCCAGCCACAGCGTCCGTGAAAGCACCATTCTGCCCCCGAGGAAGCACGGCTGCAAGCCCAGTGCAGCCCTGGCGTCTGGTCTGGCCCTGACCTGTAGTCCAGAGTCTCGGCGTTCTGCAGGCAAACTAGTCTCGTCCCTCGGCAAGTCCTCCGTAACCTCCCAGGTAGCAGGGAGCTGTGACTGTGGACCGCCTGTCCCATCGTGGAGCAGACTGGCTGAGAGCCGGCCCTGCCGCTTCCCAGAGGTGTGAATTTGAGGAGGATCAGGGGAGAAAGTGTGGGCACGAATGTGTGAGTGCCCACGCCGGTCTACACGTCGTACATGACTTCATCTAATCTTCTCCTCAGCCTTGCAGAGTTGGTTATCAGCCGCGCTATACAGGTGCGGACACTGGATTTCAAGTTGGTCACAACGACCCAGCTTGGTCACAGTGACCCAGCTACTAGTTGGTGGAGTGGGGTTCACACTCAGGACTGTCGGCCTCCCAAGCCAAGAATATCTAGCAGACACTGTGGTGTCTGCACACACAGGCACATGCATTAGGTCTCTCTTACAGAGCCCCTGCGAGGTGTGCACAATTACTCCTGTCTTCCAGATGAGTAAACTGACGTTCAGAGTTTAAATAGCTCGCCCGAGAACACAGAGAGTGGCAGAGCCAGGCTCTAACTGGACGCACGCCCCTCCGCCAGGCTGCAGGCAGACTCAGGTTAGCAGGCTCAAACCCTAGGGGTGGCCCAAGTATGAGGAGGGGTTGCCAGAAGTGGGATTTCAGTACCCCAACTCCTCTTTGATTGTCACAATCAGGATATGGCCATTCTGAACCTGGTAAGACACTGCCACCCTTGCCCTGCTGGGGCCATGTCCGCCATCCCTCTAACATCAGAAGCCGCAGAAGTGAGGCCCCAGCATGAGGCAGAGTCTGTGCCTGCCTGTTGGAGCCGGCTGGGCCGTGTGGCATAGCAGGACCCTATGGCTGTCAAGAGAACAGGACTTAATTTCTTTCTCCTTGTCTCATCCTTGAAAAGTTTGTGATGTAGGAAAGGAGTTACAAGAAGCATGAATTTCCAAAATGTTTTGTTTTTTTTGCTTAATTCAGCATATACAAGAAGTCCTTGGGGGGGGGGCAGTCTATGGCTTATGATTTCTTTATGAAATCACAATGAAGAGATTTATGAAATTTATGAATTTCATTTAAGAAGTGAGAGCCCATGCTCCCCCCCAGCAACACACACACACGTGCATGTGCACACACATGCAATGCATGCACACAAATGTGCACATTTGTAGAGGGCAAGACTTCCAAATTTCCCTTAAGAATCTGGGCTGCTCGCCTTCGGCTCTTCTCCTCCTTCAAACTCCAGCTCTAGTCTCTTGACCAGGCCAAAGGAAGATAATGAGTGAAATCGGAGAAGGAGCCTCTCGCTTGCGTGGTACACGTGCTCAGACGGCATCCGGGAGCAGGAGTAAGGCAGGATGGCTGGCAAGAGTGGCATCTTTTAGCCAGAGGTTCCCGTGGCAAGTGTCCCAGAATTCTGAGACTGGAGGAGCTTTTGTCTAGCTCAGCAAATGTATCCTGGGGAAAAACCTTCCCCAGGCTTGATTTAATACTGACCCAAAACAACTTGAAGCAGATGCAAGAATTATAGCCATTATACAAAGAAAGCACACGAACACAATTGCATTGTCACTGGCTTCTTCCTCCATACCTGCTCTATGACCTCATGGCCGAATGACATCAGCGGCCCCCCTCTGGACTGCAGGCCCCAGGACCTCCTCAAAGTGCTCAGGAATACCGTGCACCCCCGGCTCCCAGAGCCCACGGGGGCTGGTCTTTGTGGCTGTGCGGAGTGAGTCCTTGGGTCCTCCCAGGCTGCTGTCCTCCTGCTGCTGCACGGCCGCAGGGCCCAGCTCAGGACACCTGTGTCAGTGGAGTGCTCCTCAGTGTGGCTTGCAGCCAGGAGCAGACAGAGATGGTGCTTGATTCTTGGAAGCTGCCGTCTTATTTCCTTCCCCCTTTACGTGGAGAGAGACCAAGAGTGGACACCACTGGGGACTGAGGCGTTCTGCATTTTCTTGTCACATCATCCCACCCTCTGTGTCCGTTGGGGTTATTATGAAAGGCTGGTGCCTCAGTGTCTGAGAGGGTCTTCCTCCCGCCATCATTCCCACCACAGGATGACTCCACTGGCAGACTCTCCAGCCCTGGGGCCCGAGGGGCGAGCTGGAGGGCTTGGTGGGACAGCACAGGGCGCAGGCTGCCCACACTACTCAGGTTTGCTGGGGTTCGCACAGATCGTTACAGCAGGATGGGGCCTGCTCTCTCATTCTGCCTCTCCTTTTACGGAAGAGGCTTCCTGCCCCTTGTGTCCAGGCAGGTAAATGTGACAGCGTTGGAATGTCTTGTCTCGGGATGCCTTGTCCCACTCCCACGACTTGGTGTAGGTACTTTCTGAGCCTCAGCTTTCCCCTCCACGCAATGAGCACAACACCTACCTCCTGGTTTCCTGTGGGGTCAGGTGAGATCACCCAGGCCTTCCAGAAGGAGAACTGAGAAGGTGCTCGCTGCACGGTAGAGCTCCTGTTCTCTCCCCAGTATCTTTTCCTCCTTATGGGACCCGGTTCCCCAAACAGATCATTCCCCCACTAGGCCATGAGTTCCTGGAGGCCACGGATCCCGTTAAACCCTTCCCGGCTTTCTCAGCACCTAGGACAGTGCCTGGCACACCCCCCCCCCCCCCAGGCCAGACATCAAATTGATCAGTGTCAGACGAGGTTTCCCAAGGCCCAGAGCACTGATTCCCTGCTGGGAGCAGAGATTCCTGCCCTCCAAGAGGGCCCCTCACAGCTGGCACATCCAGGACTCCACAGCCAGTTTCACAGAAGCACATGAGCTATGGGGAGGTTTCTGGGACTTTTATTTCTTAAAAGCCAGTGGAGATGGGCAAATGCGGGGTCCCTTTTGGGCTGCATTCCTCTGGCCAGCCCCCACCCGCCTCTCCCAGCCCCTCCCACCTGCTCGTAGAGCCCTCCGTAGCACAGCTCCAGCGCCAGCCGCAGGGCAGTCCAAGGAAAGCAAGGGCTGGGGGTTCCACACAAGCCCTTCGTGCAGCCCCTCCCTGCAGGGGCCTCTCCCTTCCTTCGTGGGTACCCCAGTTGGAGAAGTAGGGGTTTCTGAGGTCCCTTCTAGCCCTGCCATCCCTCCCCTCTCTCCAGGTGGTCCTGCCCTTGCATCAGCACCAAGGCAAGCCCAGATGAGCAGCTCTCTCGGAGGGCAGCATCGGCCGCTAGGATTCCCTCATCTTTTCTCTGCCTCTCCTATAACCCTCTTTCCCAGCCAGTAGGGGCTGCTTATCTCTTCCTGTGGGGGGTGAGGAGGATACCTCCTGAGGGCAAAGTGGAGAAAGGAGGCCAGGAGGATTTCTCCCTCCAAGGGCATGATCCTTGAGTTTAGGTGTTTCTTCTTCGCTAGGAACCACTTTCCCTCCTGGATTTCCTCCAGCCTGGGTTATGTATTTGAATCTGGCTCCTCAAAGTCTGAGGAGGGTACCTGGACATGCCAACTTTTCTTCCGCAGTCAGCCCGTAGCCGACCTGGGCCCAGTATCCTCATGTCCAACTCCTAGAGCAGAAGGGAGACCCTTGCCCTGGTCAACTGCCTCCCTGGGGAAAGCCCCCACAGCTGGCTCACAGGGACACGTCTGGGACCCCACGGTCAGTTTCCTGGCTGCAGAGCCTGGTCATTTTCATCTCCCTGTGCACCTCTGAATCTGCAGAGTTGGCAAGGCAAGGCCTGGGCCCGCAGAGGTGCGCGATGGCAGAGAGGGTGCCAGGTCTCAGGACGTTTGCACGTCTCTTTGCTGCCTCCTCCCTCAGCATCTTCCCCTACCGCCTCCGCCACCTCCTTCTCCTTCTTCTCCCCCTCCCCCTCCCTCCTCCCTCCTTCTCTTCCTCCAGCTCCACAGCACCCTATGTTAGCGCTCTGCCCCCTGTCACCCTAGCAGTGTGGGGAAGGGGCGCGGGCTGCAGCTGGGGCCTGGCTGACTTGCGGCTGACGGGCGGGGGCTGGGCCTGTCGGGGGCAGGGCGGGGCCGGGCCTATCGGGGCTGGTCGGGGGGCGGGGGTGGGGCGGGGCCGGTCGGGGGCGGGGGCGGGGGCTGGGCCGGTCGGGGGCGGGGCGGGGCCGGGCCTATCGGGGCTGGTCGGGGGCGGGGCGGGGCGGGGCCGGGCCGGGGCCCGTCGGGGGCGGGCCGTGTCAGACGCCGGGTGCGCCCAGGCTGAGCACTGAGAAGGCGGCGCGGTGCTTGCGGAGCAGCAGGCGAATCTTCTCGTCGTCCGAGTCGGGGTCCAGCGGCTTGTTGTACTCGTCGTCCTCGTTCTCCGAGGCCACGCGGTCCCCGCCCGCGCCGCCCGCGGCCCGAGGCGTGGAGGACGAGGGCTCCAGGGCGCTCTTCTTCCGCCACTTGGTCCTTCGGTTCTGGAACCACACCTGGGATGAGAAGGACGCTGAGGGTCATACACTCACAGCACACGCAGGGCCCCTTTCTGGGAGGTGACTCCCCTCGGTGGCAAGGCCACGCAGTCCTTAGGTGGAGTAAAGTAAATGGCTCAATAATAGAGTCAGCTGTCATATTCACATTCCTCTTTTTGAGGGGGCAATAAAATAAAAATACACGTGGTGAGCGCAGCAGCCCTTGGGCGCAGCTGTGAGCCTCCGTGTGGCGACTCTTCTCCTCCGCCGTCGGGCGTTCGGCGGAACAGGCTCGAGGGGCCCCGGGGCGGGGGCGCTTAGTCCGGGCGTGTCCGTAGGTGCTCGAGTCGCCGTGTGGCTCCGCAGACCCTTGCCGAGGTTCATGAGTAACCCCCCTAATTACACGAGCGCGCTGTGCTCCCGCTCGAGACGCCGACGAGCCCGCAGGGGACAGGCCGCGCGGCGCCCCCCTCCGAGACCCGGCGGCCCGCTCGCCGCGGAGGCAGCGTCGGGCTCGGGGAGGCTGCGAGGCCGGCGGCTGGGCCCGGGCCCCTGGGGAGAGATCCGCACCGACGCCGCCGGGGCCGCGGCCGCAGCCCGAGAGCGAGCGCCGCCCCCCGGCCCGGCGTCGGCGCGCGGCCTCCCGCCTCGTGGGTGGGCGTGGGTGGGGAAGGCTGGTCTTCCTTCTGGGGTTGGTAAACCGGGCCAGCTCGCTTGGCTGGCTGAGGGACACGCATGGGTCCACGTCTAATCTGGCCCCGGCTCCCATCAGCTCCGGAAATTTCTGGCCCAGGCGGTGCGGAGGAGGGGAGAGGGAAAGACCGCCGTCTGTGGATGGTACCGAGCCCCCTCGAGCTGCTGCTCGGAAGCCCTCGGGACGCGGCTCGGAGCGGACAGCCAGCTTTGGCTCACGGCAGTGGTCCCCGGCGCTCGGGGTGGCGGCAGGCCGTGCCGAGCACCAGGCTGGCCTCCCAGCGCGAGCGAGCGCGGCGGGGCCGGCGCCGAGGCTGCCTCTGTGCCACGCGGCGGCCTCCGGTCCCGGCAGGCGGCTCCCTGCCAGGCACACCCACACAGACTCACCTTGACCTGCGACTCGGTCATGCCCAGCGAGTATGCCAGCCGCGCCCTCTCCGGGCCAGCCAAGTACTTGGTCTGCTCAAAGGTCTTCTCCAGGGCGAAGATCTGGTGGCCCGTGAAGGTGGGCCTGGTGTGCTTTTTCTTGTGGATGCTGTCGCTCAGGGGGTCCGGGGCTGGCGGGAGGAAGGAAGTGTGCGTTAGCGGGATGGGCGGGCTGCCAGCCCTGCCTGCCTCTCCCGCAGGGCAGCTCCCTCCTACGGAGAAGCCGCCGAGGACAAGGGGCCGTCGTGCCACCTGCCGCCTGAGCAGCACTTCTGACATTCTGATAATAGCGACTGCCACCGCTGCCATGTCTCGGGGGGGGGGGGGGGAGGGCGGCTGGCACCCCCGAGGGAGCACCTACCTGCCCCAGGTTATAGCTGTGCGGGGGCAGAGGGACCCCACCCTGGGCTCCTGCTGCTCTGTAATGTTCTCAAGCCTCAGTGATGCTGCCTTCCCCCAAGGGGCTGATGGGAGTCTCCTCAGGGACACCAAAAACCGGATTAGACCCCTTCCACCAACAGTCGGGGCCAGGAGCCTGGGAATTCCACCCCTGCCTACTTCCTTGCTCTTAGGATCCCATTTTCCAGATTCTCCCGGAAAACCAGAGCCTTTAGCCCCAAGTTACTGCTCTCTCCTGTCACCAGGCCTGGGAGTCATGGGGCTTCAACATGCTGGAGAGTCTGGCCACAGATGCCCAGCCCCCAACCCCTGCTGGCCAGGGCAGCCTGGTCCAGAAGGAGCTGGGTGGAGGGCGGCAGGGCTCAGGGAAGCAGAAGGCCCGGCTCTCAGCCTTGTTCAGTGCAGCCCGATGGCCCATGGCTCATCTCCTTGTGTTACAGGTGAAGAAACTGAGGCACAGAAAGAAGAGACCTCCTGAGGGACCCTCCCCTTCAGTCCTCTCTCCCTTTGTGTCAATTCAGCCACTGATTTTCTGAGATATTTTCCTGTGTGTGTATGTGCACTGGGGGTCGAAGCGTCAGGGTGTGAGAGGGTGTGTGGGGTGGGGGGAAGATAGAGGTGAGAGAGAGAGACAGCTGGAGGCTTAAAGCACCCCCAAAACCAGGTAGTAAACTGGGTTCCAAGAGCTGAGGTCTTCACCTCCTGGAGCTCGCCGTGTTCAGGTGGAGAGGGCAGGCTGTCAGGCAGTGTGGCCGGCCGGAGCAGTGCAGTGGATGGGGGTCAGTGTGCTTCAGGGTGTCCTTGGCTGGCCCCAAGCCCCCCCTGCAGTGGGGGAGCCCTGAGGTCAGACAGCAGTGGAGGCCCCCTCCGCTGCGTTGCCCCCGAGATCCGAGGGCCTCTGTGGCACACTGATGGCTCCTGCAGCCACCGTCACTCTCCCTGCCTCCCAGGCAAGCCTCACCTGCCTGTGCATGTCCTGCCACCTCCTCAAGTTGTTGACTGGCATCATGGGGACCCTGGACCAGTTGTCTGAAAACAAGTTTGGGGATGGGTGGGGTGAGGAGAGCCCCCCAGCTAGGGCCAAGTCCGACCTGGCTCAGCACTGCTCCTGGAGACTGGGCAGTTGTCACTCCTACTGTTGACATAAACTCTGAGGAGGAGGATGGGAAATGGGCCCCCTTGATGGCAGGGGGGACTGCAATGGGGTCAGGGGGCATTCTGTGTACCTGAATGGTGCCAGGGCATTCGTGGGCTCTCAGGGAAGGTGATGTGGTGGCAACATCTCTTAGGGGACAGCAGTTGCTTGCTTTGGATGAAGAAGTTGTGACATGGGCACTGGGTGGGAGAAGTAAGGTGAGCTGCCGTACTGTGGGTGGGGGCTAGGGGTCTTCCCCAGACCTGGAGACTCCCAGGTTCCCTAGGAGGGCAACTGAGGTGGTGGCTGATAAGGGGAGGAGGTAGGGGTCAAGACGCCTGTCCAGGCAAAGCCAGGGTAGAAACGAGGCTGGGGAGAATTCAGTCCTGCACTAGCTGAGAGATGGCCCAGGGTGTCTGAGCTGGGCCGTCTGATGGCACCTGAGGAGAGGTGGGTGGCAGGTGTGACTGCCCTGTGAGTGCTCCCTTCCCGTGCCTCCTCCCTGATCCGATCCGGGCAGTGCTGGGCAGGGTGAAGACGGCCCTGTACTCACTGTGGCTGCACTGCCGCCCGCTGCGCCAGTCCTGGCCCGAGTCCGCCCAGCAGTTCCGGGTCCGGGGCGGGTACTCGCTCCCAGCCTTGGAGAAATTCCCCACCTGGGGGCCATAGTAGACGCCCTGGGAGCCGAGTCCACCAAAGCCGGCCACATGGGGGTAGCTGGAGAGAAGGCTGCTGTTCGGTGTGGCCACCGGCCTGCTCAGGATGTCTGTGATCCCGTGCGGGGTCCCGGCAGCCAGCTGGGGGCCCAGCCCCGGAGGGCTGAGCTTGTAGAAGGAGTTCTGCATGGAGTACTGGCACACAGGCGCCTTCATCTCCGAGAACTGAGCCAGTGGCGTGTTGTTCAGCAGAAACGTCCCCTGCAGGTTGGACTCCATGATCCCCAGGACCGGGTGAGGGGAGGCAGGAAGCCCACAGGCAGACCCCTACAGCCCAAGACCCCACGCTCTGGCCCAGAATCCCATGGCAGGTTCGGAGGGTTAAAAGTGGCCCTGAGCCCAGGACTGCCCTCCCACCTAAGGCGTCCAGCCCAGCCCTAGCCCAGGGCCAGCACCCACGTCAGCTGCTAGGAAGTCAGGTGCTCCAGGCAGTGAGAGACCTCACCAGCGCCCCTTCCTTCTCTGCCTGCCTGGCCTGGGGAAGGCGGCTCCCCACGCCTCAACTCAGACCCCTCCTCTGCCTCTGAGTCTGGGACCCTCCATGAGAAGTTTGAAGTTCAGAGAAGCAACATTTCCCTGATAAAGATGTGGCCCATTAGAATACAGACCTGAGACTGGCTGAGCTGTGAGAGCCGCGTCGCCATTGGTCGAAATCCACACGGGCCGCACATTGGCTTCTCCTAGACAAATTGCACTTTGAAAGATTGACTGTGAAATCAGCCAGGGGGTGTGTGTGTGCGTGTGTGTGTTTACGCATGAGAGAGAGAGAGAGCGAGCTCTGGAAGCTCTGTTCATTCTCAAAGGGGGAATGCTGCTGCTCCCCCAGGTCCAGCATCTAGGAAAAGATGGGTACCTGGGGGCCCCTGGAGGCTCCTGAGGCAGTTGGAAGCCGCAGTTCCTGAAGCTGCTCCTCTGAGGGTGAAGAGGCCAGGCTCAGGGTTGCTGTCCTAGGGTGCTTGGGCGCCCTTCTGGGCAGATGCCTAAGCCTCTGGGGGACTGTGCAGTCTGCACGGATGCTTCCCTTGCCTCTCCATGCTGGGGCAGGTAAGTGGGGAGGCTGGGCTTTGAGGGGAGGATGCACATCCCTGTGCCTGGGAGCCTGGGGTGGGAGCCTGGCAGGTGGATTGGGCAGGGGTGGGAGTGCGGCAGCTCTGGGAGGCTGGGTGTGTGCTCTGCCTGATCCCTCTGTCCTGCCTCCCTCCTGCTCTGAGGGATCATTTGTGTCTCTGCTGGAGCAATTGCCGTGTTCTCTCTGGCTTGGCACTGGGCTCGAAATCTCTGATGGCTGAGACGCTGTTGATTCAGCGGTGGGTCCCTGTGCTGGGCACTTGGTTGGCGCTCAGTAAATATTGGATGGATGGGACTAGATTGAATCACAGAGCACCCATATGCCTTTCCTTTCTAAGGACTTTCTACAACAGACCGGCTCTGCTGGGGGCTATCTCCCATTTTACCAGCAGGAAAACCATGGTAAATAACGGGTTATTCTGTCTGGGGCAGCATTCTTTCTTGCAGTTTTTGTTTTTTTAAGTGGAAACCAGCATGCCACTGGTCTGAACATGCAAAATGACGGGAAAAATAGTGACTGCCAGACAGATGGACTGCTGTCCGTCCTCTGCCCGGCAGCCCCAAGGCCTTTCCTGACCAGGCTGTGGGCTCCTTGGCTCTCCACCACCTCGTGGTCAGGCTTTGGCAGGTGGGAGACAAGAGGTGCCCTTGGCTAGCCTTCTCCTTGGTTTCCAGGGGGAGGCTGAGGGCCCAGGCCTCAAGGAGGGCTCCCCTCTCACACGGAGCCCAGTTCCCCTCGTGGCTGCTGTCTGTTTATGGTGGAGTTGGTCTCTCTGAGCCATGCTCTCTGTAGCATAAATGATGTAGGTTAAGGCAAGAAAGACCTCACAAAGGCCGTGGAGATTGTTTTTCTAGAACTTGGATTAAAAACAAGAAAAAGACATTCTTATCCGTCTGAGGCGGTGGCACTACCACGCCGCCTGTCACAGGCATATGGGAAACTTAATTCCGATTCCCAGGGTGGGGCCCAACGCCACCTCGCAAGTGTGGTTCTGAACCTGTGCTTTGCGCCCGTCTGGGAGATGCAGCTGCAGAGCTGGGGCTGGCCCTGCGCCTGGGTGGCTGATGCTGAGAGAGGCTTCAGATTCCGAGTGAGGGCTGGGAGTGCTCCCAGGACCCTGTGACTTGGTCATCCCCTAGGGATGGGAACTTATGGGGAAGAAAGGCTCCAGCAATGATTGGACTCATTTAATGCCCAGCTTGACAAAGGCATTGTGCTTGGGAACCCCAGCATGACAAACTGAAGAGACTTTATCAATTGCTTACTCCATTCTGTCATTTGACAGATGAGGAACCAGGCCAGCCTGGTGACCAGCCTGCATGAAGTGTTAGGAGCTAGTTAGGAACAGGGTGAATTCCCTCAAGTTCTTGAACTTTAAATGGCATCACGTGCGGAGGCCAGAGGCCTTGGCAGGGAGCACTAGTGTACACCAGCTGTGGGCTCAGCCATGGACCTGGTGGCTTGTGGTGCCCCCTCCACCCACCTTGGACTGGCCCCCATCTCCTGAGAGTCCTTAGGTGGGACAGAATCTGCTCTTCCATCCCCGGGGTTGAGGGGCTTCTCCCAGAGTGGGCTGTCCAGGTTTCCAGGAGGTGGGCACCTCTCTGGGGTGCGGGCCAGCCACCCCCTTACTGACCCCTCACCCTCAGACTCCTTCAGGCCTCAACCCAGGCTTCACTCAAACTCCCCAGGGACGAGCCAGGAAGGAGCAACGGAGCCGTGTGCCATGAGTCAATTTCTTTATTAATTTCGACATTTGTTCAGCTGGTGTAGGGAGGATGGTCTATACATCAGAGTGGGGGGGGGGGTTCTCTCCCCAGAACAGAGCATGTGGGAGAGACTCAAGAAAAGATTCATTTTCATAACAATTAAAAAAATCAAGGTAATTCCAAAACCTCTAAAAAGCATCTAATGTGCAGACCGCAGCATTCTCTAGGCATCGTGTGGAGACCCCGGCTCCTCCGGTACTAACGGCTCCTACAGCAGCTGGAGCGCAGCCATGCGCCGCGGCCGGCCCGCCGGGCAAGCAGCCATGCCACAGGGAGCGCGGTGCTAAAGCGGGGCGGCGGGGCGGGCAGGAAGGACCGAGGCGCGGGCGAGCCCGGCCCGTGTTCCTGGGCTGTGGCCGGAGCCGTCGGACGGGCCGGCCACTGCTCCCGCCTCCGGGGGCGCCGCGCTCCTGCGCCCGGGCTGCGCTTCCTCCAACCCGGCCCTTGGGCTTCCAGAGGGCTCGGCGCGGGACTCCCGCTCCCCTGCCCGCACCTCTGCAAGCAAAAGCGACACCGCCCGGAGCTTCCCGAAGGCCGGCCGGCGGGGAGGGCTGCGCCCGGCTGGCTGCTCCTGGGGCCTGTGCGCTGGTGACAGGCCCAGGGCCAGGGGGCTGACGTGAGGGGGGCTTCTGTGCTACTCCGAAGTGTGACTGTGTTCTGAGGACCCTCTGAAGAGGGCAGGGAGGAAGGTGACTGGACCCCGGGAACAGTGGCTCTGGGAGCGAGAAGAGCCTGCCAGTCTCTGTCCTGGCCCCAGAGGGCGCCCGGGCCGGGCGGATTGTGCTGATTCGGGCCTCCCCGGGCCGGAGGCTCTACTGGAACTTTAAGGCTCTTCCCTGATGGCACCAAGGCGAGGAATAGCCAGCTGTCTGTGTCCTTCCTGCCCTGCCTGGAGCCTGGCCCAGGACTGTCTCCTTCCTGGCTGGGGCCTCCTGGTGGTCAGCTGCTCTCTCCTCCTCCAGCTCTTCTCCCCCAGCATGTGGTCAGCAGTGGGCCCCGTGCCCGCCTCTCCAAGTGGGCCAGGGGGCTTGGTCAGAATGGGGGCACCGAGGCTGTCCAGCCTAGGCCCCCACCCTGTGGGCTGCCTGGACTTAGAGCACCAAGTTCGCTCTGGGAGGCCTGGAGGGTGGTGGCTGACTTCCAAGAACCAGCAGATACCTTCACTAGCCCTACTCCCTTCCTTGCTCTCTCACTGAAAGACAGGCTGAAGCGCCTTCTCCCGCAGCCTGGAGAAGCCCTCAGGAGCTGAGCTACTAGTGCTTGTACATACCGCTAAAGTGCTTCTATTGGTTTGCATAGTATTTATTGTTTTCATATACACAAGGCTGATTACTGTACAGTTTACACTTTGAACACAGACTATGATATAAGTGCTTGAAGATATAGAAAATCTCTTCTCTACTGAACATGCTGGTGCAATCCTGGGACAGCCACCGGCCCTCCCCCAACTGAGAGAGAAGACCCTTTCAGATGGGGCACTGGCTCCCCTTGAGCCCTACAGCTAAGCCTGGGGGTCCTCGCCTCAGATTCTCAAGTCCCTAACACAAGGAACCCCGATGCACTCTAAAGCTAATGATTTTCCATTGGAAGATGATTAATACTGAAACTGGCAGAGAGAGAGAGAGACAACATAAAAAAATTCCAGTTTATCCACAGGAGAGTCTATACAGCTTCGGACATCACAGTAAAATCTGTGTGTATACTGAGTAGAGGGGAGAGGTGCCTGTGTGTGTCCTGAATGTCACGTAGCGCTTGTGGGAGGAGCGGTCCCCTGCGGAAGGGAGGGACTGTCGCAATGGAATGGAGGTGTGTGAGGGTGGGGAGGCGGGCAGATGAGGACATGGCATTAAGGTGCTGAACTGATTTCATGCCTAGTTTTCACTTTTTTTTCTTTCCAGGAAGCCCACATGGATTTCTCACAGATGAGGTTGAAAAAAAGTACCCTGTAACAAGTCAAAATTAAAACGATTTAAAAAAATATATCCTCCCCAGCCACCAAAGAGCCCTTGTTCACTGCCTTGAGCTTGCTCTCCATGCCTCTCTCTCTCCCTGCTTCTTGCTGCTTTTGTCCTGTTTCCCGACAGAGGTCCGTTGTCGCTAGAGGCAGGATTGAGGACTGCAGGTCATGCGTCTACAGTCAGTCTGAGTTCATGCGAATAGGAGACTAAAGGAAGTCCCTTACAGAGACCATGCGTTTCTAGAGGAGCGTGTGTGCCGCTTCTGTAGCCCTCGGTCCAGCTCTCCTGTGTGCATGGCAGAGCGGGTGGAGTTCAAGGGTTGGGTGTCGAGGTGTGATCCTGAGGGACACAAAGAGAGAAGGAGTCACTTAGAAATTAAAGGTGCAACTTCCAGCAAAAACCCCAAATGCGGAGTTTTGTGCTGCTGCCCAGCAGGGTCTGCTTCAGAAAGAGCAGCCTCCCCAAGCAAGGTGCGGAGCTGAGAGGCGCTTGAGCTTGGAGCCCTGTGCTTCCTGGAACCCCAGCCACCCTCCCCCAGCTCCCCGCTCCGAGGCTGCCTCGAGCGGCATCTGCCCAGGCCACACTAGTTCCCTGTTGGGTGGACGAGCTTCCCGAAAACCCTCCAGGGTGGGTGCTCTTCACCTCGGAGAGGAGCAGAGGCCCCCAGGCCTATGATTGTCCTAGGGAGAAATCCCCATGAGAGATCCTTGTGCCTAGGAAAGGGACCATTCTCATGAGCCAGGGCTCCTCCAAGAAAGAGGCTAGGCCAGGCAGCGGTGCCTCCACTTTTTCAGTTCAGTTCAGCCAACATGCAATGACACCTGCTGTGCGCCAGCCCTGGGGACCCAGAGGCAGAGCAGACGCGATCAAAGCCTCAGACGCTCACTAGCCTCAAAGGACAACAGCGCCTCCTCAGCTCTGGTCCACAAGTGCTTCCTGACAGGCGCCTCTGGCCTCTCCCCATGCTCCGTGGAGGGACAAGCTCTGTTGTGGCAGAGAAACGTTTGAAAAACAGGTGCTTTCTCCCTAGGCTACTGTGTGTCCCAGGCTGGAAGACAGCAGCTTTGCCTGCAGAGTGAAGTCCAAACTCTGCAGCTTGGGATTCACAGCCAGACCTGCCCCTGCGCCCGTGCCTCGGCCTCCAACCTAGGGTGGGAACTCTGTGTTCCCGAGGCTGGCCAGTCGGGACTCTGTCTGCAGGGGCCTTGGGAGGCATGGGGAAAAGAAGGACACTTACATAAAGAGGAGCTGGCAATCTCCTGGGTGGGGCGGGAAGTGACATAGAAAGGCAGAAACTCATTCTGAGACAGAGCTGTTGGCCAATCAGGAGCTGTCTTGGGCCTGACAGGTGACAGGGTTGGGGAGGAAGCTGGAGGTGACCGAGGTGAACTGACTCTGAGTGGTCCTCCAGGGATGGGAAGGTGGCCATGGAGTACAAACCAGGCCTTCTGCTGCTGTGCTTGAAAGAACTGTCACCCTGGAGGGCCGGACTCCTCCAGCACGGGGCCTCCCTGTCAGCAGCGCCCTCTCCTCCAAGTCTTCCCGTCCTGCCACAACCACTAGCTCCCTGCCTTTGCTGGCCTCTCCTGGCCAGGATGCCATCCAGTCTCCTCTCCATGTAAGTTCTGCCCCCCCCTCCCCCCCAAGACCTAACCCCCATGAAGCCTTCCTGACCACTCCAGCTTCCCTGTTCCTCTGCTCCCAAGTGGAAGCTCTCCTCTCCGTCACTGCCTTTTGTTTAGAGCGATCACAGCATGTAGTGGTTAAGAGCATGAACTCTGAAGCCGATTGCCTGAGTTCATACATGTGTGTCTGAGAATTTCCTGCTGCATGAACTTGGTCAAGTTACTTACACTCTCTGTGACTCAGTTTCCTCTGCTGTAAGATGAGGGCAAGAACAGGACATTCCTCATTAGATTGTTGTGACGTTCAAAAGAGCTAAAGGCACATAGAGTGCTTAGGACAGTCATGTCAAGGGTGACAGGGCTCTCCAGCAATGCCCTCATTTTTGTCCTGTCTTTCCTTTCTCCCGTCTGCATTATTCCCCTGGCTGGAGTGTAAACACCCTGAGGGCAAGGGCTGGGCCTTATCCCTCCTGGTGGTCCCCACAGTGCCTACCCCACTGCTGAGCATGCCTCAAATAAGAGACCTGATAAAATCCTGAACCTGGGAAGGCAGGCTACCACCTCCCGCCCATGAGTCTGCCCAGACTTGGGGCGAGGAGAGACTTCCAGGCTTAGAGGTCACTCTGGTCACAGCTCACATCCTCTGGAGGAGCAGTGCTCCATCCAGCAGGATCTGGGTGGCAGCAGAGGGAGGACTCAGTGCGAGTCTCTGGCTGCGGCCGGTGCTCTGCCACCATCCTGCGCCTCTCCCCCTTGGTGCTCTGCCACCGTCCTGTACCTCTCCCCCTCGGTGCTCTGCCACCGTCCTGCGCCTCTCCCCCTTGGAGCCCCAAGAAGGTCTTACCCTGTAAAGAGCTGAGGAAACAGCCCCCCGCCCCTCCAAGTGGCTGCGCTGGTCAGGTCCTTTCCTCATTTCATTTCTCTGTGCTGCCACCTCTTCCACCCCCTACCCAGGGTCTGTGGCTCGCCCTTCTCTCCCTGTGCCCCAGACTCTCATACACCGCGATGGCTGGGGAGGGAGGGTGGGCTGTAACTGAAAACAAAACAGCAAAATAAACCACCATCCTTTGCCTCCCTGCCTTCTCCCACTGAGAGTGCTGACTGATTACTTTGAAAACTCACAAAAATATTCTATTTACCCAGAGCTAACACAAGTCTTGCAATTATAGTGTCTGAATAGAAAGTGTCTTTTAAAAAGGAAAACCAAAAAAAGCAGCAGCCTTTTCATGCCGCAGCTTTCCGAGAATTCCAGAAGGAGGAGCCACACAGATGCGGAGGAGTGCCCACGACCAGTGCCTCACCCAGGCTCCTGGTGACCCAGAGGGTGGCTGGGCTCTCCTGCCCCCAGCCCTCCTGCTGCCCTGCTCCATGCTGTCACTTTAGCAGCACTGACACCCTAATTCTTGGGCCTCAATACTTGGGCGTGAAGCGCAACCCACCAGCTGCTACCGTCTGCCCCAAACGATCAGGCCTTGACTAAACAGCTTCTTAAATACGACCGGAAAGCAACCCTCCGTGCCAGCCAGGCCTCAGACCCAGACTCCTCCCCGGGTCAGGAGTGACTGTGGGGAGTCAGAACGTGTGATCGGGGTCGATTCAGTCCTCACCTGGGAGGGGAATGTGCCATTCCTTTGACCAAACTATCACCATCCTTCATTTCAGCTCACCTTTTAAATATAAAGCCTACAACTGTGCCACATCAGCTTTAGGAGGTTTGGGAAGGAAAACCAAAATCTCATAATAACGTATTCTTCAGTATGCATAAAAATCACTGGAGGGGCTGGATGCAGAATCCTGAGTTCCAGAATTTACTTCAGCAGGTGTGGGGCGGGGACCAGGAATCTGCACTTTAACCAGACTCTCAGATGACAGAGGCAGGGATGCGGACCACACTTGGAGAAACAGTGCATTAGGACTTGACAACGTCTACAGCCCTTTCACAAACAGACACTCTTCCACCACCATGGCCGCCCTACAGGGAGAGACGGGCACTCGCGCTGTGCTGCGGCTCAGGCCCTGAGGCTCGGTGAGCTGCCCACCTGGCCCTGGGCCCGGCTACAGGTGAGATCGGGGACTGAGTGAGTGCTGCATCCACGTGTTCTCCTTGCTCTTCACAGCAGCTCTCACAGCTCCCGCGATTATCTTTAGGCCTTTTTACAGAAGTCTGACACACATTCAGAGGGGACGCCTTCCATCTGCTCCCTAGGAGACAGATGCTCAGGGCAGTTAAACGACCTGTGTAAGGTCACATCACGTGGAGAGAGGGGAAGACAGGCCTTGAATCTAGACTCCCAAGCCCCAGCTTCCACTCTCTCTGCAACAAACACAGTCACTAGCATTACTCACAGTAGTTCTTATATTCTATAAAGTCGCCATGAACACTGGCTTAGCCAACACCGAACCGTGGCTCCTCAGGAGGAAGCAGCACTAGGTTCCTGCAAGCTGCGCTGTTCACAACTCTTCTGTCAACCAGTGAAGACATACCCTTGTTTTATGCCTGTTTCTGTTTAAAACCCCTTATTCAATACACATGGTTGCTTCGTTGACACTGGACTCACGGCCAGCAGCACTGGAACTCAGCCCCGGATAAAGCTCACCAGCACACGGGTTTTCCCTGGAAGGCCCACCCAGCCTTCTGGCTCTTAAGACACTAGACAGCACTCCAGCACTAGGCTTGGGGGTCACTTTGAACAATGAAATCACCAAGAGAAAGCACAAAAATGCAAAAAACATGGCACTAAATAGACCACAAAAAGGAGACTAGTTTACAGGAGGAGAGCTGACACAAGCGGCAGGGTGTTGCCTGTTAGGCCTCAGCGGGGACATGCACACAGGGCCACTGCAGGTTTCACCGCCGTGCCCAGGCATGACGAAAGTGCTATGAGTGCTGGTTTAGGGGTTAAAGTAACTTCTGCAATTGTGGAATTCACAAATATGGGGACCGACTGTCCATGCTTGCGAGTGGGTGGGAGGGAGTGTGCAGGGCCAGAGAGGTTGGCCCTCGCTGTCTTCTCTGTGGTCTTTGTCTTGGGGGCAGAGCACCGCAGGCCGCCCGCTCTTCCCCTGCTCTTTGGGACCTAGGTGGGAGCCTGCCTCCATGCTGGCTCCCTCACCACTGTCCCCACCGTACGCTCCCCCGGCCTTTGCTTGGCAGAGGCCCCAGCCCTGGCCTGGAGCCAGGCTGCTCAGTGTTCCTGACACCCATGCTCGGGGGTCTGGAGCCACACCCTGTGGGGTGTTCAGCCACTTTGCAGACCATCTCCAGACATTTTTTTTTCCTAAAGTCCACGTTCCAGCCTTGCCCCCATCTGGCTTCTAGGCTGCCTCTCCCGCCTTCAGGGACATCAGGAGAACCTGAGCCAAACAGGAGCTGGAAATTAAAGCCGCTGCTGCCACTGCCGCCATAAGAAAAATCAGGCAGAGGAGGATACTTTCCCTTCCACTCTCTGCTTTTTCAAATTATATGCACCTTGGGATTACTTCCAGGAGTAATTACAGCTAGTCTCCAAAACCAGCAGCCTGGCGGGGCCCCTGGCAGTGCGGGGGTTAACACGGTGACCTCCTTAAGCTGCTGAGGCGTCAGGTCTAATTTTATACCCTAACTGGATCCGCGGGCCTCTTTTTTGCCCACGTGCTGCAGGATGTCGGGAAGCCCAGAGTCAGCACTTCTGGTGGCTCCAAGGCAGTGGCCCCGCTTTTCGCCGAATGCAGAAAGCTGGAGCCTGCGTGCCACCTGGCCCAGAGCGAGGCCCTGGGGGTGTAAATGGCCACAACCCACTTAGCGCTGCGCTGGGGCCACAACGCCTCCCCACTTCCTGCCGACTCCCACCCCGACGCATCCTGTACTGAGCTGCCCCGAGCTGGGCACAGTGAAGGGCCTCGGGGCAGCTCAGTACAGGATCCCTCAGGGAGGACGGAGGTCAGAGCTGGCCGCTGAAGCCCCCAGCACCGCACGGGCCCGCTGGAGAGCCCTCGCCGCAGTGTCTTCTCAGCCCCCTCATCGACATCACCGCACAGCCCCGGTCCTCAGCCACGCTGTCCCCATGCTCACACACGCCATGCACCCAGCCCCGCCTCCCTCTGACTTGCAGGGAGAATGCCAGCTACCCCTTAGGCCTATTAACTTGGTCCTTTCCTAGAAAGCAAGGGCAAGAAACATCAAGAAGAATGGAAGCCTTGGGTTCCTCAGGACTTTTGAAGGGTTCCAGGTTCAAGAGACAGTGTGGGTCTACGCCTGTCACTGTTGGACACTTCCTGGGGACTTGTGTGGAAACAGCACAGCCTAAACAGACTCTACTGTACCCTCCAGCGCCCTGTCCCCCATCCTCCAGATCCCCAGGGCTTGGTTTCCAGGATGACATTACTGCTGAGTTACTGAGAGTCTTCACTCAGGAAAGCAGTTTGGCAAATCTGTCTTTTGCACTCCCCGAGAGGGAGGTCAGCAGGTATTGCTGACTGTTTTCTTGACGAAGAAACCGAGACTCAGAGACACAGACACTAAGGAGAGGCGGGTCTATGCTTGAGACCACTGCTCATCCTGCATCCGCTGGGGGTGGGGAAGAGGGGACAGGGGACGGGGGGGTCAGGAAGTGAGCAGCCATTCCCAGGACCAGCCACTCAGAACCAGGCCAGGCCATGCAGAGAGGATGCAGAAAGACGGGGTTACCTCCAAAGAGGCCCTCCGAGGGGAGGGGCTCGAGGTCACTGTTTCCCCCTTTTCAGGCTGGCCCGCTTCACTATCTGAGCCCCCTTCCTGCCCTCTATCAGGTCCGGCTGCAGGCTACTCCCTCTCAGCTCCACCTGGAGACAGCAGCAGAGACAGAACGCAGGACAGATCACGCAGAGAGACGGGGCGAAAGATAGGCAAGAGATTGAAAGGCATCCTGTGGAGGCCCCGCCAGGGGGAAGGGAGGCTCAAGGGGGAGCCCAGAGAGAGGTGAGCATGGTGCAGACTGGAAGCCACTGGGGCTGGCACAGAGGGGAGCAGCAGGGAGAGGCGCTGGGCACTCGGAAGGCGGGCACCTCGGAGGCTGCAGCCACCGCAGTACCTTGGCGTGTTTCATAAAGTAATCAATATCAGCTTCCAGCTCACTAGGATCCTCCAGGGGCCCCTCAACAATCACCTCCTCGTGCTCCTGGGTGTCATCGGCACCAGACGAGTCTATCTGACGAACAACTTTGCGAACGATCTGGAAGAGAGACGTCAGGGAGAAAAGGTTGGCGAAGCCGTCAGGGCAGACTCGCGAAGAGCAGCTCCCAGGAGTGACATCAGGGAGAGGCAGCCTTTGTCCTAGGGGCCCAAGAACAGGGCTGGGCCTCTCACCCCCATCACTGAGTGTAAAATTCACACTGGACAGCCTCGGAGGGGCGAGAATTTGCAGCTGGGGTCTCAGCAGTTCTCATCAGTGGTCAGAGTCTGACCACGTGTGACTGCTGTCTCCAGCCCACAGCACCTCGTTCTGCCTCTTGGTGTCGATGCAAGTTGATGCAGTCTGTCCTCCCTGGATGGCTGTAAGCTCCGGAGGGCAGGGGGCGTTTCTTTTTCATCTATAGTAATTTGATGCAATCTTCCTGTTCCCTATTCATTCATCCAAATATTCTAACTGTTTACTCTGCACCTAGCATGTGCTAGGAGTGGGACATGAAAACATCGACAAGACACGATCCCTGATTGCTGTGCAGAAGGAAAGACAGGCACTGGGGTTTCCCTCTAACAGTGTGAGCAGCACTGCAGTGGAGCGTACAGGTCTTCCCTTCTCTCCTTCTCCCATTCGCCCATATCTAGATGGGGCCCAACCCTTGACAGGCAAATTCATGTTTTGCTGAATTAAAATCTACCCATTCAAGGTGTTTCCACATCCTTTTCATTTTAGAAGGGCTGTGGCAGTCCAGGACCACCAGACGGCTGCCTTACAGGGCTCAGCATCACAGGACTAGGTTTGGGCTGCTCCACGGGGCCTTCTGCAACAGAGTAGCAGGAGCTGAACTCAGGTGGAATCAGGCAAAGTGGCTCTGAGGAAGGTCATGTGCAGACCAGGGAAGACAAGGGCTCCTGGCACCAGAACCACCTCTTCTGGGCCGTGCTTATGCCCCGTTATGGCAGCAGCAAGAAGCCAGGAGAGGAGTCCACAGCCTTCTAGCTTCTAGCCCACCTGCCACTCCCCAGCTCAGGAGATTCTCTGCACCCACCTTCTTGGTGACAATGTTGCCCTGCTCATCCGTGAATTGCTCCTCTGTCACCTGCTCGCCTGGAATATTCTGAAGCTCATTTCCCTGGAATTAGAGAAAGGGAGAAAACTCGAGATTGCTAAGTGGGAGTTTGGGAATAAGAATGGAGGATGAGGAAATAGCAGTAGCAGAAACCACAGTCAGACAAATCCCCACCATGGCAGGAAACGCCAACTCAGCAGGTCGTGGCAGCCAAACCCACACCCAAGTGTGAGAGGCGGCCCATGGAGCCACGGGGCCTGAGGACGGGACGGAGCCCCAAGCTTGGTTTCAAGAGCTTTGTGTGCTCACTGTGGCAACAGCACCAGGAGCAGGCAAGACAGCGAGGAATATGCAAGTTTTACTAGGAAGCCCTGAGACAGGAAATGAGGCACCTAATTTATATTTCTACAGTACTTTACAGTTTAGAAAGCCCTTCCGGAGACACCAACACCCTGAGTGTGACCTGCTCACTTCCTGAAGCTGGTTGGGGACCGAAGCAGGACGAGAACAGCCCACTGAGTCCCACAGCTGAGCTTTCTCTGCCATAACAGAGTAGAGGTCTGAGCCAACGCTGCACTCAGCCCTCACTCGCGGTGCGCGTCCCATCCCCTGAGGCCTTCCTGGCCCTGACCTCATATCCAGCGCCATCACCCAGCTTCTCTCAACACACAGCACAGCACTGTGCCCCCAGCCCTGGCCTCCAGCCCCAGGCCTGCCTCCTGCCTAGCCGTTACCTTCAAGAAGACCCGACGGCGGACCACCCTGGTGGAGATGGTCTCCTCGTCGTCACTCAGGCCCTCGCTCTCCCCCAGCTCCTTGTCCAGCTCCTGGTGGATGTGCTTCAGCACAAAGCACAGGGAGCCCTTGACAATGTGCATCACATTCTGACAGCTGACCAGGAAGAAGCCCAGGAGCACGAGAGTGACCAGGAGTTGGGTGATGAAAGTCCACATCCTCACCTCCTCCTCACCAGCCCGGCCCTTGGGGGACCAGCGGAGCCAGGGGATCTGGTCGCTGGGGAGGTCCAACCTCTCATTCTCCTCTTGGACTCCTGTGACCCCCTGAGACCCCTTCCATTCTTGCCCCTTGGCCTCCTGCTCTTTCTCTCTGGCCAGGAGACTGACCGGCCCCTCAGTAGAACTGCCTGCCTGAGTGCCCTTCTACGGAGCAGCCCCAGGCTCTGCCCTCATGCCTGGGTGATGTCAGACTGCGATAATTTTAGCTCCCCAAACCAGCTGCTGGGGCTGTCCAACTGGGCTAGAAGGAAGCCGGCAGGTGCGCGTGTCCCGGGCACTGAAAACGCATGTCAAAGTCACTGTGTGCACTGAGTCCCGCCCCGTCCTGTTCTGTCCACCCCAAGAGCTTGAAGGGGGGCTTGCCCCCTCACCTCTCCTGCCTGCCTGCTCCTATACGAACTGAGGCAGTTCTGCCCAGGGAAATTTTCTCATTCAGGGACTCTAGAAGACAAAGTGTCCGAGAACGTGGCTACTTGTGTGTTTCCCTGGGGAGGGACGCCTGCTACTGCCGTCATCAGAATAACAACACTCCCCCCGCACCTGTGCAGATGGGACTGGCTAATACCCTGGAGAGTTAAAGGTTTATTTCAAAAATAGCCCCGGGACGACTGATTTTCTCAGGCCCAGCCAAAGGAGCGCGGCAGGGTCCAGCACAGGTGGTGGGGCCACCTGGAAGCCCAAACAATTCCCATCAGCCCCATGCGCCCTTGGTGCCCCCCTTTACTGGGCACGGCGATCCTAAATGTAAGTGTGTAACTGGTGTGTCTATTTAAGGCCTGTCCTTAGAGGCTGTCCCCAGGCTGGGCTGTCAACGCCCACAAGCAGGACCCACACGCGTTACAGTCGCCTTTACAGAGTAGATTCACAGAGGCAGCCACAGCAGCTGTGGCTGAAAGGAATCCACTTTGGGGATCAGGCTGTTCCTCTTTGAGTAGCAGCCCACATGGCAGAGAGAACAAAGATCTGGGACACGGCTAATTGACCTTGCAACTCCCTCCTGGTGGGGGCTGGGGGAAGCCGGTACCTCTGGGACCCAGTTTCCTCCCCGCAAAACAGAGATTAGAGTGCTCTCTCCCCACCCCATTCTCGAGAGCGCTGGGGGCATCATGGGGTTTCCGAGGAGTCCCACGACGAACCCTAACAGCACACACTTACCACCACGCACACCGCTCCGCGTGGTTCTCGGTGGTTCCACATATTACCTTGGTTAAGCCTCACGACAACCCTACCATGCAGGATCTACGATTTTGCCGTTCAACACAAAGGGAACGGAGACACAGAGATGTTAAGTAACTTGCCTCTGTGAAAGGGTAAATGAGAGTCTGATTTCAAACTCCCATCCCTACACAATACTGCCTCACTTGAACAAGAGATCACCTGAAACACAGAGGCCACAGCCCCGCAACGGAGCTGGGTGACGGAGGGCGTTCGGTTTTAGCCCAGCCAAAAATAGTCCAACTTCAGATATTTCCACCCGGGTCCTCCTCAGTGACTGGCTGGCTTACAGTCACTTCAGGTCCACCTCCCAAGCCCCAAATTACGAGGCATCTCTCTATCCCTCTCTTGCTGTTTTCAGAGATTCACTGGAAATACTCGGAAATGGGTGTTTTGCAAACTGTCACCTTAAATGGGCCTTGCTATCATCCCTGGGGGCCCTTGAGATGATTCAGACAATGGCTCATCCACGCCACTCTGTCCTGTCCCAGGCTGGGGAGGGGTTAGACGTGGTGGCCCGCACACTCACTGCCACTGGGAAGCAGGAGATGGGGCCCTCCAGGCCCTGACGTTGGTTCACTGTGTGACCCTGGAGAAGCCCTCGGCCTCTCTGGGCCTCAGTTTCCTCATTTATAAACAAGGCAGCCGGGCTGTGTGGCCTAGACTGTCTCTCTCGGGATCCGCAGGGCAGTCCTGTTCTCTCCCCCACTCCCTCCTCACCGAGCTGACAGCAGAGGTGGTGGAGAAGAATGCTCCTGGTACCCTTCTCGCCCCCAGGGTTCTGGGGTGCACACAGGCTGGGAGCACCGCCCTCTGGGTATGCTCCTGCTCCCGGGAGAAGCGGGTGCCGAGGAACAGCCTGTGGCAAAGAATGCTGGGTGGGCTGGGGTTAAAACTGGACGCAGCTGCCTGTCCTGTCCCAGGCACATACTTGGCAGGGGAGCATTCTAAATAAAACCCTGTTTAATTCCTAGCAGTTCTTTACAGCCAGCAGCCCAGGACCATGGTGCAGCCAACCCAGTCTTGGGGTCCCAAAGGTGCCTCCCAGGGCTGAGGTTCAGATGGGGGAGGGGAGCGAAGAGAAGAAAGAGCAGAGACGAAGGAGAGGGGGAAATGGTTCCTGGACGAGCAAACAGTGCTGCCTGAACGGTAAGAAACCCAACGAGACACAGAATATATCGTTTATGTACACATCAAAAATACACATGCACCGCGCCAGCCCTGGGGCCTAGTGGTTAGGTTTGGCACACTCCGCTTGGGCAGCCCAGGTTCGGCTCCCGGGTGCAGACCTACGCCACTCATCTGTCAGTGGCCATGCTGTGACGGCAGCTCAGATGCAAAATAGAGGAAGATTAGCAACAGATGTTAGCTCAGGGAGACTCTTCATCAGCAAAAAACCCCGAAAAACAAAAAACATATGCACCGAACAGCAATGCAAATTTTATAAAAATGCATACATTGAAAAGACACACATTAATAAGATGTCTGGTATTTGCTTCAAAATAACATGGAGGGAGAGGGAAAGAGGGGGTATAGATGAAAGAAGACTGGCCACCAGTGGGTCATTCTGGAGCCCGGGTGGTTTGCGCGTGCTAAGTTAATGTGCTACTCTGTTTTTGTATACGTTTGCAATTTTTTCATAATAAAAATTTTTTCAAAAAACGCATTAAAATGGTTGTCTACAGAAATGGGGAGAGGCAAGAGAATGGGAATGGGGAGTGAAGACAAAAGTGAATAAACAAAATGAGTAAAGTAGAGTAAACTGCAAGTAGGGAGGGGGGAAGAGAGGACGGGCGGAGAGAGGAGAGCGGCCTAGGGGGACGTTCTCTCTACCCACCTCCTGCTTCACTTGGTGAGCCTGCCACAGAATCAGAATTCCCCAGCCCGATGAACCTTGGTGATAATCTATCACTGCTCACTTACCAGTGAGGAAACTGAGGGGCTGAGGAGAGAGTGGCATGGCCATCGCCACGCAGACCAGCGTTAGCCTAACACCCAGTTCTCTTGGCTCTAAGCCCTTTCTAAAACATGATGGAAAAAGAAAAACAAAACCATGGCTTTGGCATCAGCCAGACCTAACTCAAAGCCCACCTATGACCCTGTGACCTTGGGCAAGTTGCTCCACCGTCAGCTGCCAGATGGGAGTAACAGTGGAGAGCTGGGGCAGGTGTGAGGGTGATGACGGAATAGCTGTCGCCCCTCCATTCCCTCGGGAGAGGTCGAGGTAGGAGGTAGGTAAAGACCTTGCATCCTTACTTCTAGAGAAAGTGAAGGCACCACCGCAAGTTTTAAAGAAAGGAAACAGGCTGGGCTCTGGGCCTGAGTGAGAGAGAGGCCGCCCTAGAGCCTCAGGCCCCAGCAGGCGCCCCTGCGGCTCTCACCTGTACCACCCCGGAGAAGGTGCTCTCCGCCTCCTGCACCCATTCTTGGTGGCCTTGTCGTCTCCGTTCCCGGTCAGCCTGGGGGCTCTCAGCCTCGGGCTGCTCTATCCGCAAGTGCTCAGTTGCAGACCCCAGGACCTTCTCATACTCCTGAGACCCATGGGGCTCCAGCCCTGTGACGGTGGTGACTGCTCTCTGCACTGAGTGCGAGCCTTGCGTGGCCTCCTCTTGCTGGGAGCCCTGTGCAGCATCTTGCAGGTATGAGACAATGGAGCCTTCCCCATCCCAGTCCTGCAGTCTGGGGTCCAGGAAGAGAGAAAGAACACTCGGTCACCCTTCAGTCTCTGCTCTCTCAGACACTCTCCACCTCCAGAGCCCTGGCTCAGCCAGGACACGTCCTGTATTGCCCACCTGAGGGGCAGGAGAGCGTGAGCACATCACACAGCTGATTGCCGTGTCCAGAGAGGAACAAACGGTCCATCCATGCTGTCCAGGTGGAGAGGGCCACGGATGCCAGTACCACTGTCCCCTCCCTTTGAGTGACGGCTCCCTACCTTGGGCACCCGAGGCACTTGGCCCTCACTGATGGTCGAGTCATCCAGGGCTCCACACCCATCATCTTACCCACCTCCCCTCCAGCCCTCCAGGCCACTCACTCGACAGTCCTCCTCTCAGGACTCATCTGACAAGGTGTTCATGCTCTCCCCGTGGAAACACGCTCTTCCGTGGCTTCCAGGACAGTACACTTGACTGGTTTAACCCCCTCCCTCTCTGGCCACTCCTTCTCAGTGCCCTTCATTGGTTCCTCCTAATTTCTCTGATTTCTGAACACTGGAGTGCCCCAGGGCTCCGTTCTCAGACCTCATCTCTATCTCTATCCACTTCCTCAGGGACCATTCAATCCATGCTCACACCCCGTCTACACACTCCTCATGCCCGGATGCATGTCTCCAGCATCTCTGCCTTCAACTGCAGATGTGTAGCCTACCACCTCCTCAACACTTCTGCTTTGGACTTCCAACAGGCATTTCGAGGACAGCGTGGTCAAATCCATGCTGACGATCTTCTCCCCAAACCTGTCCTACCTAGTCTTCCCCACTGCGGTAAAGGCAGTTTCATCCTTCCAGTTGTCAGGTCAAGCATACCAGTGAACTCTTTGACTCCTCTCTTTCCCCCACACTCCACATCTTATTTGTCAGCAAACCCTTTTGGTTCAACTTTCAAAAATATATCCTGAACACAACCAAACACAACCACTTCTCGCCACCACCACTGCTACCATCTTGGTCCACACCCTAGTGGACTCTCACCTCTTAGGGCATCCCCCTGCTTCTACTCCTGGCCATGTCTGACTATTTTCCAGGCAGTTGCCAGATCACCTCACTCCTCTGCTCGAAACCCTCTAATGGCGCCTCATCCCACCCAGTATATACCAAATCTTTCTAGGACCTTAAGGCCTGACATGTCTGGCCCCATTACCTCCCTGACCTCATCTCCCTCAATAATTCTGCTGAAGGCACAACGACCTTCTCACTGTTCCTTGACTGGGCCAGACATGCTCTATCCAGGGCCTTTGCACTAGCTGGGCCTTCTGCTGACTGTCTCTCCTCAGGTATTCACCCAGCTCACCCCCAGATTCCTTTAAGTTTACTCCAAAACCACTATCTCAGGCTGCTAGGCCACCCCGTCTATAATTTCAACCACCCCCTCTCCACACCATACACACCTCCTATCCAACCCCCTTCTCTGCTTTATTTTTCTTTTTAGCACTTATTATCCAGCATTTCTCTTTAATTACTTTTATTCACTTTATCTTGTTTATTGTCCGTTTCCCCAGCAGAATGTAAACTTCTTGCAGATGGAGACTTTGTCTGTTGTTCAATGCCATATCCCAGGCACCCAGGCACTATTCCTAGATGCCTGGCACAGAGGAGGCACTCAATGCATATTGTTGAGTGAGTAAACGATATCTGTCTATCCCCACTGGGAGGATGACCAAGGACACAGAGCCCAGCTCTGAAACATACCATGGCTCAGCACTCAGGCCTTCTGGCTCCCTATCTAGTGACCCTGCTGTTACGTGGTGCTGTGGCCAGCACCCAGTGAGCATGTGATCAATGCTGGCTGAACGCATGGCCATCACAGCTTGTTGGAAGAAGGCCTCTCTCTAGTGAAATGCCAGGATTTCACTTGGAATCCTCACGGGCTTAGTCCATCCAATTCTCCCCAATAACCAAAGGTTTGTTTGGGAAGCGAAATGAACCCTTGCTGTCCCATCTGCTAACGACTCTCTTTTCCCTCCTGTATTCAGGCCACAGAGAGTAGGCCCTGGAGCTTCCGAGCCGGCCTGAGGGCAGCGTGGATGGGAAGAGGAAATGATGACAGACTTCCCACAGCTTGACCTGACTGGAGCTCCTTGGGTGGCCACAGCCTTCTGGGAGCGCATGAAACACCTCGCTGCTTTAGGGAAAGTCCAGGAAGCACAGCGACATGGAGGAAAGGGCCGCTGCCACTCACTTCCTGTGCTGGTCCAGAAAGGCCAAAATAATGCCCATCACAGGTCTGTGTCCTCTCCCTCTCTCCCCCTAGGCCTCCTCTGCACTGAGCACAGCGTCGGGGGTGTGGTAGGGGTCGACTGCAGGGCCGTGAGCCGGGCCGTGGCCTGAGGACTCTCAGTGTCTGCAGAGGTGCTGCCAACGCTGCTCCCCCATGGCCTGCACAGGACCAGCCTTCCCGTCACGGGGAGCTTGTGAGGAGCCAGCCAGGGGAACAAGCAGCTCTCGACAGCTGATAAGCCTTGTCCTGTCCCAGATAAGCCCACCAGCCTCACTCTTTCAAAGGGACTAAGCAGAACGGGCACCATTATCAGCCCTGTCTCACGCAGGCTGTGACTGCACGAATAACTTCCCAGGGCCCTGGTGCCTCCAGGTTTCTAAATATGGTCTTCAGCAGTCAGCGCACAATGGCGACAGGGCCCAGAGCACCAACTCCAGCCCCACTTTAGGGACGTGGCAGCACCGAGTTTTACAGTCTCTCTCCTAAGCACGCTGTTCCCTGTACCAACACTCTCAGCCTCTCTCCTGCTGGCCACGCCCGGGAGGGGTCTTGGGGCGGGACTGGCCTTGCAGATCACAGCTCCTCTCTTACATGACAGAGGCCTGAGTTCAGCTGGGCGGCTTCAGAGGCAAGTTAGCGCCATCCTCAATTTATGTGCTCCAGGGCACTCAGAACACAGGGTCAGGGCGGCAGCATCACCTAAGAATGCCCTCTGTGCTCACTGCCAGGCACCATCTCCCCTGGAAGCCCAGAAAGACGAAAGGCCTGCTGCCCTGGCAGCCCAGCCCTTACCTGTCCTGGCTCGTCTCCATCACCAGACTCACGGTGGGGGATTCTGTGATGTGGGCTTGTACCCTCTGCTGGCCTGAAACAAGAGACACTTCATTCTCTGAGTCCTGCCTCACACCTGTTGAGTCCTCCTGCCTCTCATGACCTGGCAGCTTCTCTTCTGACCTCTGACCTTCCTTTTGTTCAAGAAAATCGGTAAAGCCATTTGTGGCATCTGAATCCACTGTGTCGTCCTCTACGAGGTCCAGAGAGCCCAGCGTGGGGCCCTGGAGTCCCTTGGAGAGCGCCCCCTCCAGCTTCCACTCGTGGCTGGTGGCATCAGAGTCCTCGGCCTTGCTGCACTCCAGAGAGGAGTCCTCAGCAGTGACCAGGGAGGGTGTGAGGCCCGCAGACCACACCTGCATGTCAGACATCTCCAGCATGGCGTCAGGATCCATGACCACCAAGGGATTGGAGTCTATCATGGCCACCTCGTTCCAGTACTGGTCTGCACGCAGCGGAGAGGAAAGCGCGTAGTGCAGGGAGGCAGGGGAGAGCAGCTCGTCCTGCAGCGAGGAGTAACCTGGATGGGCAGACAGAGGGCGACATGCTCCAGAAGCGATTTTTGTCACACACGCTTACGTGCAAGTCCACGCACACGCACACACAGGCACAGCCATAGATAGGCATGCACATTCCGGGCAAGGGGCTTTCCAAGCTCAAAGTCCAATGCTCAGGCCTTGGGGCTGCTGCCCCGGGTACCTGGGCAAGAGAAATAATACTCTGAGTTGGATGGGGGGCAGCCAGGGAGTAGGGGTGAAGAGGAGGACTGCTGTGCTGGATGGCAAAGAAAGAGATTGGAATTCTTTGTTATCCAGTTCAGAGCGCTACGTGAAGAGGCCTTGATCCAAAGGACTTGTGCTCCACCCTGTCTCAAATCAGGTGAGAGCCCCACTTCTCGAAGGCTGGGCAGAAAGAACTCCTGCTCTTTCTTTGCTCAAGACTTCCTTTTGGCACAGTCCTTAGAGTCTCTGTCAGGAATGTACCTTAAAGGGAGGGACCAGCCCCCAGAACCAGGGTCCGTGATCAAGGTGCCTTGGAGGGTCTCATGGGGTAAGCTGAACATCCACAGACCTTGGTGCAGTGGTCAAATGGGAAACCATTTGGTTTGAGATGAAGTAATTTTTCCTCGAGTTGTGGAATAGTTCCAGAAACTCTAAGTAATCTAAAGTGGCACACATGAGTTTTCTTTTCTTTTTCGCTTTTTTTTTTTTGCAGGGAAAGAGTTGCCCTGAGCTAACAGCTGTTGCCAATCTTCCTCTTTTTTTTTTTCCTCCCCAAAGCCCCAGTACATGGTTGTATATCCTAGTTGTAAGTCCTTCTAGTTCTTCTATGTGAGCCACCACCACAGCATGGCCACTGACAGATGGGTGGTGTGGTTCTGCACCTGGGAAGTGAACCTGGGCCTCTAAAGTGGTGAGCGTGGAACACTAACCACTAGGTCATCAGGGCTGGCTCCACAGGTGGGTTTTCTAAGGGTTCAAAACAGGGGGCCAGTTCAGGGGGCACCAGGAGGAGCTAGGCACACCTGCTGGCACTTCAGGATTCTGCCCCGAGCAAGTCATCCCAGCTCCAGGTCAGCAGTGACCCAGAGGAATCAGAGCCAGCTGGCTCAGGCCCCCAGACGCATGGCCCCATGGTCAGCACAGCCTGTCATCCATCTGTTCCTTGCTGCCTGGCTTAGACGGGAGTCCCTGCTAGTTTTCTGGGTGGCTCTGGTACTAGCTCTCTGATGTTCAGAAGTGACCAGGAACCCGAGTGAGAGGCACGTGTCAGCGTGTGAGAAATTTGTGTGCGAGTTGAATGGGCAGTGTTCTGTCAGGTGGCTCCTCTGCTCTCCTCTATCCAGGAGTGAGGGTCCCTGAAATAGGAGAAAGAGGGCCTCTGACTCCCCTTCAGAGCAGGTGCCAAGCTGTGGGCGGGAGGAGGGAATAGAAGACAAGATTCTCCATTCGGCTGAGCTCGTCTGGGGAGCCAGGGAGCAGGTGTGTGCCTACCACCTCTGAAAACGCAGCAGGGCCAAAGGAGGACACTGGGTAGGGTGGGGCCACCCTCTGCCAGGTCTCTAGGGACCTTCCTGCCATGCAGAGAGGCCCCTAGCCTAGAGTCCTGCCATTCATTCCCCACCACATGCATCCAGCTCTTCCCTGGGCTCAGCCTTTCTTCCAACAGGCCTTCCTCATTCCTAGCTCTGGGCCTCAGCTCCTGCTCGCCCATCTCTTCTCTACTTTTGATAATACTATCTCCAGTTATCCTCATTCACTCACTTGTTCAACCAAAAAATATTAATTGAGGTCTGATTACATGCTAGGTACCATGCTAAAGGGTTGGGGATTAGAAACACACACACAATAAGACGTGTTCTCTTTGTCCTCTTTTTCATGACCATTTCCTATAACTTCAGCTTATCTTGATTTCCCCCATCTTTGAATCTGTCCTGTGTTCCCTCACTAAGCTATTCATGGAACTGTACACTCTTTGAGGGCATCAATGGTGTCTACCTTTTCCTCTCACTTGCCTGGAACAGGATTCGGAATCCATTGGCCCCAGGGACTAGTGCAGAGCTCTAGAGAAGTGTGAGGGAGACATAGGAGCCAGAACAGATGGCTTCACCCGTATTTAGTAAAACCACAGTTGCTAATGATTACACGTGTGCTCAATGTAATCATGCTACGTGCTCAACACATCCTCTCTCTCAACCTTCCCAGGAGAGTCTTCCTCCTGATTGATCTCTACAAGTGTTCTCCCAAAATCAGAAGGAGGAGGAGACCGTGAGGTGGTGTGGTGGCTGGTGGGTAGGATGGTACAGTGGCGGAGATTAAGGGAATCCACTTTCACCTCTGGCCAAACTAGGAGGAACACGGAAGAGGTGGGAGAGCAGGAGAAATGGGTGGGTCAGATCTTACCACAACATTACCACCAAGACATTGCATGTGAAACTTTGACCTCAGGAACTGGGAAACCAGGGGGAATGGCCTGCAAACCTTCCATAGAAATCTCTCCAGATATATAGGAGCAAAACATCTTAGAGTCAAGTGATTATTTTCCTTATTATTATTCTCGAAAGCATTATTATCTTATTTCCATTATCAATCAAGCATCTATTTTGTGAAAAAACATATCTAACAGATTATTTTTAATTGTTACAACAACCCTACAAGAAAAGTAAAATTATTCCTACTTTATAGATCAGGAATCTAGAGGTTTAGTAAGTTGCTTAAGGCACACAGTAAGAGTGGTCTTTTCACTAGATTTTGCCATTAAAATCTTTTTAGGATAGCTTTATTAAGGTATAGCTGACATACAACAAATGCACATATTTAAAGTAGATAATTTGATAAGTTCTGACAGGTATACAACCATGAAATCGTCACCACAAGGACAAGAGGGGACGTTCATCATCCCTGAAAGGCTTCCTCACGCTTCTTTGTAACCCTTCCTTCTGCCACTCCATCCCCAGGTGACCACTGGTCTGCTTTCCATGTGAGTTTGCATTTCCTAGACTGGTAGATAAATGGAATTATACAGTGCGTACTCCTGTTTGTCTGGCTTCTTTCACTCAGCCTAACTATTTGGGTGTCATCCATGCTGTTACATGTATCAATAATTCAGCCATTGTTATTGCTGAGTTGTAGTCTACTGGATGGATATACCACAGTTTATCCATTTGCCTGCTAATGGATATTTGGATTGCTTCCAGTTTGAGGATATTACAAAGCTGCTTGTCTGTTTGGACATATGCTTTCTTTTCTTCTGTATGGAATGGCTGGATCATATGGTGGGTAAGTGTTTAACTCTTTAAGAAACAACCAAAGTGTTTTCCAAGCTATTTCACTAATGACTAATGATTTAAGCATCTTTTCACGTGCTTATTTGCCATTGGTATATCTTCTGAGTTAAGCATCTGTTCAAATCTTCTGCCCCTTGTAAAAACTGAGTTGTCTATTTTCTTATTATTGAGTTTTCAGAGTTCTTTATATATTCTGGATACAAATCCTATATCAGATGATTATTTGCCAATATTTTCTCCCAAGCTGTGGCTTGTTTTTCATTCTCTTAACAGTGCATTTTGAAGAGCAGACGTTTCTAATTTTGATGAAGTCTAACTTATCAATTTGTCCTTTTACAGATTGCGCTGTTGGTGTTATATCTAAAAAGTCTTTGCCTTACCCAAGGTCTCTAAGGATTTCTTTTATGTTTTCTTCTAGAAATTTTGTATTTTTATGTTTACTCCTAGAAGTTTTTATATTAGGTTTTACATTTAATCTATGATCCATTTTGCATTAATTTTTGTACAGGATGCAAGGTATGAATCCAAGTTCACTTTTGCATATGAATATCCAACTGTTCCAGCACCACTTGTTTGAAAGATTGCTCTTTCTCCACTGAATTGCCTTTGCACCTTTGTTGAAAACCAGGAGTTCATATATATATATATGTGATTCTATTTCTGGACTCTATTCTGTTGCACTCGTTTATCTATCTTTATGACAATACCACACTTCAATTACTGAAGCTTTGTAATAAATCTTGAAGTCAGGTGGTGTTGATCCTCCAACTCCATTCATTTGCAAAGTTATTTGGGATATTCTAGGTCGTTTCCATATGAAATTTAGAACCACTTTCTCAATTTATACAAAAAATCCTACAGGGATTTTGATTGAGATTGCTGAAATATATAGATCATTTTAGGGCGAAGTGACAACAATATCAAGGCCTCTGACTCATTAATGAGATGTATCTCTACATTTCTTTAGGTGTGCTTTAATTCCTCTTGGTAATGTTTTGTAGTTTTCAATGTATAAGTCTTTTACATCTTTTATCAGATTTAGCTCCAAGTATTTCAATTTTCTCAATACTATTATAAATGGTATTCTTTTTTAAATTTCAATTTATAATTGTTCATTGCTAATACATAGAAATTCGAATGACTGTTACATATTGGAATTGTATCCTGCAAGCTTACCAAACTCATTTATTAATCACTTTTTGTGGATTCCATTGGGTTTTTATATAGGCGATCTTGTTGTCTGTGAATAAAGACAGTTAACTCCTTCCTTTCCAATCTAGTTGCCTTTTATTTCTCTTACTTGCCTTATCATACTGGCTAACACCACTAATACAATGTTGAACAGAAGCAGTGAGAGTAGACATCATTGTCTTGTTACTGAACTTAGAGGCAAAAAATTCAGTTTTTCATCATTAAGTGTAATGTTAGCTTTAGGTTTTTCGTAGATGCTCTTTATAAGGCTAAGTGAATTCCTTTCTATTCCTACTTTGCTGAGGGTTTTCATCAGGAATGGTTGTTGGATCTATCAGATACTTTTTCTGCATTATTGTGATCATATGATTTTTCTTTTTTAGTTTGTTAATATGATTAATTATACTGTTTATTTTATGGTTTTTACTCTTTTAAATCTCTTAAGGTGTGTTTTATGACCCAGAATGCTGACTGTTTCACGTGAGCTTGAGGAGAATATGTATGCTCCTGTTGTTGGATGAAGTGGTCTATAGATGTCAGTTATATCCAGCTGATTGATGGTGTTGTTGAGTTTGACTACGTGCTGACTGATTTTCTCCCTGCTGGATCTGCGCATTTCTAATGGAGGGGTGCAGAAGTCTCCAACTGTAGAGTGGATTCACCCGTTTCTCCTTGCAGTTCTATCAGTGTTTGCCTCACACAGTTTGATGCTTTGTTGTTAGGCGCATACACATTGAGGACTACGTCTTCTTGGGAAATTGACCTTTTTATCATTACGCAGTGCCCTTCCTCACCCCTGATAACTCTCCTTGCTTTGAAGTCTGCTCTATCTGAAAATAATATAGCTACTCCTGCTTTCTTTTTATTAGTGTTAGCATGGTATATTTTTCTCCATTCATTTACTTTTAATATATATATGTGTCTTTATATTTAAAGGAGATCTCTGTCTTTTAATTGGTACATTTAGACCATTGACACTCAAAGTGATTATTGATACAGTTGGATTAATATCTACCATATTTGTTACTATTTTCTATTTGTTGCCCTTATTCTTTGTGCCTCTTTTTGTCCTCCATTCTTTTTCTGCCTTTTGTGGCTTTAATTGAGCATTTTTATGATTCCATTTTCTCTCGTTTCTTAGCATATTAATTATGCTTCTTTTTTTAACTTTTTTAGTGGTTGCCCTAGAGTTTGCCATATACATTTACAACTAACACAAGTCCACTTTCAAATAATACTATATCACTTCATGGATTGTGTGAGTACCTTATAATACCAAAATAATCTAATTCCTGCCTCCCGTCCCTTCTATCATTGCTGTCTGCTGTCATTCATCATTTGTTTCACTTATATATAAGTATATATAAATATATGTATATACGTGTGTGTGTGCGTATGTGTACAGATGGTCCCCAGCTTGATGGTTTAGCTTATGATTTTTCGACTTTACAATGGTGGATTCATGAGAGTTCAGTCTGTCATTGAATTGCACAACTCTGAAATGAGGTCAGCTTTGGGATCCATCTTACTTCAAAGATTTACTGAAGGATGAATATGCCTACATTGTAATGGACTGTTTTGGTTTTTTTCTTTTACTTTTGAAATATACACACACACTTAAATAAATCATCTTGCGAAATAACACTGTGTATGTGAGTGTGTGTAAAGGTTTCTACCGCTTTAAAAAAATCTTTGAAAACCTGATCTTGTTCAACTTCTTACTCAATGCATTTTGAACTTAATGGTATTTTCAAGTTGTAATGGGTTTATCAAGACATAACCCTATTGTAAGTTGAGGAAGATCTGTATATATGTATGCATATGAGATATATATATATAAGCATGAATAATTAACTACATTGTTACTGTTATTATTTTGAATAAATTGTTATCCTATAGACCAACTAAGAATAAGAGAAATAAAAGTTTTCATTTTCACTTAATCTTTCTTTCATGCTCTTGCTTAGTTTACATAGAACCAAGTTTCTGACATATTATTTTCCTTCTCTCTAAAGAACTTCTTTTAACACTTCTTGCAAGGTGAGTCTGCTGGCAAAAAATTCCCTCAATTTTTGTTTGTCTGAGAGTCTTTATTTCTCCTTCACTTTTGAAGGATAATTTTGCAGGATACAGAATTCTAGGTTGGTATTTTTTTTCTCTCAACACTTTGAATATTTCACTCTATCTTCTTCTTGTTTGCAGGGCTTCTGAAGAGAAGTAGGATGTAATTCTTATCTTTGTTCCTCTAAGGTAAAGTGTCTTTTCCTTCTGGTTTATTTTAGGATTTTTTAACTTATATTTGATTTTCTTTATATTTGATTTGAAAATAGCCTAGGTGTAGTTTTTTGGCATTTATCCTACTTGGTGTTTTCTGAGCTCTCTGGACCTGTGGGTTGGTGTCTGACATTAATTTAGAGGAAATTCTCAGTCATTATTGTTTCAAATATTTCTCCTATTTTTTTCTTTCTTCTATATCTGGTATTCCCATTATGTGTATGTTACACCTTTTGTAGTTGTCCCACACTCCTTGGATATTCTATTCTGTTTTTTCGGTCTTTGTTCTCTTTGCTTTTCTACTTTGGAGATTTCTATTGAGATATCCTCAAGCTCAGAGTTTCTTTCCTCAGCTGTGTCTGGTCTACTAGCATGCCCATCAAAAGCATTCTTCATTTTTGTCCAAGTATTTTTGATCTCTAGCATTTCTTTTTGGCTCTTTCTTAGAATTTCCACTGCTCTGCTTACATTGCCCATCTGTTCTTACATGCTGTCTACTCCATCCATTAGAGCCTTCAGCATATTAATCATAGTTGTTTTAAATTCCCAGTCTGATAACTCCAAGATCCCTGCCATGTCTGGTTCTAATGTTCGCTGTCTCTTCAAATTGTGCTTTTTGTCTTTGGTATGTGTTGTAATTTTCTCTTGATAGCCAGACATGATTTACAAGGTGAAAGGAACTACTGTAGACAGACCTTTAGTAATGCAGTGTGAGGTGTGGGGAGAGGGGAAGGGTCATGCAGTCCTGTGATTAGGTTGACACCTAGGTCTTTTAGTGAGCCTGCGCCTCTCGACTGTGGACTTCACAAGTGTTTTAAATTTATTTTCCTCCACCTTAGATGGGAAAAGATGGCTAGAGTGAGCTGGAGTTGGGTATTTCCCTTCTTCCAGGTCAGTTAGGCTCTGATAATACCCCCAGCATGTTAAGCTCTAGTTAACTAGTTTCCCCTGAGGGCAGGCCTTGTTAAGAACAGAGTGCCCTGGCATATTTCAATGGTTCCTTTTCTCCTCCCCAGCAGGAAGCACGAGGGGATTTTTCTCTGATATTTACTGTGGGAACCTGGTCCAACTCCTGGAGGTAAATCTCACAAAACTGTGAGGGCCCCACTATGCCTGGACCCCCCTGGAGCGTTTAACTCTCAGAATTGTCCACACTGAGCCTCCAGCAATCTGTTAATCACAGTCCTGGTTTTCCAAGCCAGCACTGGTTCCCAGGTGGTTTCCCCTTGTGAATCTCTGTCCCAGTAAAGTGATATTCTCTGTATTCACCAGTCAGACTCCCCAATTTGGGGGCAGCAGTTCGTTCGGTGTCCTCGCCTCTCTTAAAGATCCTAGAAGAGTTGTTGATTTTTCAGTCTGTTCAGTTTTTTACCTGTTAGGTCAGAGGGTCGACTCCCAAGCTGCTTACATGCAGAACCAGACACTGATTTATTTTAGAATGTTAAACCTCCCTTGTATTCCTGGGATAAACCTCACTTGGTCATGATGTATTATCCTTTTTACATAGTGTTGGGTTTGATTTGCTAAAATTTAGTTTAAACTTTTTGCATAAACGTTCATTTTTCTTGTAATGTCTTTCCCCCCCAATATCAGGGTGATGCTGTCCTCATAGAATGATTGGGAAGTATTATGTCCTTTTTACTTTTATAAACGAGTTATTTCTTCCTTAAATGTTTGGTAGAATTTGGCAATGAAGCCATCTAAGCTTAGAGTTTTCTTTGTGGGAATGTTTTTTAAGTATAAATTCAATTTCTTTAACATATATAAGGCTATTCAAGTTATTTATTTCTTCCTATGTGAGCTTTGATAGTTTGTTTCTTTCAAAGAATTTGTCAATTTCATCTATGCTTTCAAATTTACTGGCATAAAATTGTCAATATTTCCTTATCATCCTTTTACTACTTCTAGAATTTTTAGTGATATTACCTCTCTTATTCCCAATGTTGGTAATTTTTGTCTTTGCTCTCTTTTTCTTGATCAGTCTGGCTAGAGGTTTATCAATTTCATTGATCTTTTCAAAGAACCAGATTTTGGTTTTATTGATTGTCTCTAGTGTTATTTCTGTTTTCAATTTCAGTGATTTCCACTCTGTTCTTTATTATTTTCTTTCTTTGGGTTTAATTTGTTCTTCTTTTTCTAATATCTTAAGGTATAAGTTCCAGGTGCAATTGAAAAGCATGTACATTCTGCTGTTATTGGGTGGAATGTTCTATAAATGTCAATGAGGTCAAGTTGGATGATAGTGTTCAAATCTTCTATATACTTACTGATTTTTCTATTTGTTCTATCAATTATTGAGCCAGGGTATTGAAATCTCTCACTGTAACTGGTTTTGTCTATTTCTCATTGCCATTTTCTCAGTTTTTGCTTCATGTATTTTAAAGCTATATTACTAGATGCATAAACATTTAGGATTGTTTGCCCTCTTCATGAACTACTTATCATTATGAAATTATTTTCCTCCTCCTTGGAAATATTCTTTTTTTTTTTTTTTGAGGAAGATTAGCCCTGAGCTAATAACTGCTGCCAATCCTCCTCTTTTGCTAAGGAAGACGGGCCCTGAGCTAACATCTGGGCCCATTTTCCTCTACTTTATATGTGGGATGCCTACCACAGTGTGGCTTGATAAGCAGTGAGTAGGTCCACACCCAGAATCTGAACCGGCAAATCCCAGGCCACTGAAGCAGAGTATGCGAACTTAACTGCTATGCCACTGGGCCAGCCCCCCTCCTTTTTTTTTTTTTTTTGCTGAGGAAGATTTGCCCTGAGGTAACATCCACTGCCAATCTTCCCTTTTTTTTGTCTGTGACCCATCACCACAGCATGGCCACTAACAGATGAGTGGTGTTGGCCCCCGCCTGGGAACTGAACCCAGGCCGCTGAAGTGGAGCGTGCCAAACTTAACCACTAGGCCACCGGGGCTGGCTCCCTGGTAATATTTTTTATTCTAAAATCTACTTGTCTGATATTACTATAACCACTCCAGTTTTCTTTTGATTAGTGTTAGCACAATTTATCTTTCCTCATCCTTTTACTTTTAAGGAATTTGTGTTTTTATATTTGAAGAGCATTTCTTATAGGCAATATATAGTTGAGATTTACCTATATATCCAGTCTGACTATCTCTGCTTTTTAATTGGGGTATTTACACAATTTACATTTAACGAGATTATTAATATGGTTAGCTTTAAGTCTATTACCTGCTAATTTCTATTTTTTTATTTGTCCTATCTTTGTTTTCTTTTTCCTCTTTTTATGCCTTCTTTTGGATTAATTGAAATTTATTTATTATGATTCTATTTTATCTATTTTGATGGAGTATTAGCTATAATTCTTTATTATTTTAGTAGTTGCTAAAATAGTAGTTCATGGGGGCCGGCTCCGTGGCCGAGTGGTTAAGTTCACGTGCTCCGCTGCGGCAGCCCATGATTCAGATCCTGGGCGCGGACATGGCACTCCTTGTCAGGCCACGTTGAGGCGGCGTCCCATGAGCCACAACTAGAAGGACCTGCAACTAAGATATACAACTATGTATGGGGGGCGGGGGAGAGGGGAGTTGGGGAGATAAAGCAGAAAAAAAAAAGATTGGCAACAGTTGTTAGCTCAGGTGCCAATCTTTAAAAAAAAATGAATAAATAAAATAAAATAGTAGTTTATGGAATATATCCTTAACCTATCACAGACAACTCTGAAGTGATATTATACCGCTTGGCATATAGTATAAGAACCTTACAAGAGTATAATTCCATTTTTCTCTCTAGACTTTCAACTGTTTTACTATTGTTGTCATAGATTTTCCTTTTACATATGTTACAAACGCAACTCTATATTGTTATTTTGTTTAATCAGTCAGTTATCTTTTAAAGAGATTTAAATAATGAGAAAATAGTGTAACTAAAGAGAAAATTCTGGTTTTTTTCCTTGCAGTTGACATTTTTGGCACTTGTTCATCCCTTTCTGTAGATCTATTCTTCTGTCTAGTGTCATTTTTCTTTAGCCTGAAGGACTTTTTTTTTTTTTTTTTAACATTGCTGGTCACATGGGTCTCCTGGTGATGAATCCTTTCGGCTTTTGTATGTCTGGCAAAGTCTTTTTTGCCTTCATTTTTGAGAGGCATTTTTCTGGGTATAGAATTCTAGGTTACTTTAGAGATGCCCTTCTTTAAAGATGTGGTCAACTTTAAAGACGTTGCTCCACTGTCTTCTCACTTGCATTGCTTCCAACGAGAAATCTGATGCCATTCTTTTCTTTGTTCCTTTGTACATAACACTTTTTTTCTTTGGCTACTTTTAAGACTTTCTTTATTACCTGTTTTGATCAATTTATTTAAAATGTGCCTTGGCATAATTGCTTTCATGTTTCTTGTGTATGTGGTTCATTGAACTTCTTGGATCCATGTGTTCACAGCTTTCATCAAATTTGGAACATTTTCAGCTATTATTTTTTTAAATATTTTTTTACTCCATTCTCTGTTGGGAATTCTAATTTCACAAATACAAGGTTGCTTGAAATTGCCCCATAGCTCACTGATGCTTTTTAAAATTTTTCTTTTCTTCTGTGTTTCATTTTGGAGTTTCTATTGCTATGTTGTCAAGGTCACTAATCTTTTCTTCTGTAATACCTGTCTAATCCCACCCAGTGTATTTTTCATCCTATGTATTATAGTTTCATCTTCAAAAGGTTGGTTTAGGTCTTTTAAAAATATCTTCCATGTCTTGACTTAACTTCTTGAACATCCGATATACAATTATAATAACTGCTTCACCATTCTTGTCTGCTAAGTCTAACATCTGTGTCAGTTTTAATTGATCGATTTTTCTCCTGCTTACGGGTCACGTTTTCCTGCTTCTTTTTATGTGTGGTAATCTTTAATTGGATGTCACACACTGAAGTTTACCAAGTTTACCTTGGGTGCTGGATATTTCTGTATTCTTGTAACTATTCCTGAGCTTTGTTCTGGA
>NC_060288.1:2451999-2550218 GCF_021613505.1 Equus quagga | reverse complement strand
TTCTGGATATTTCTGTATTCTTGTAACTATTCCTGAGCTTTGTTCTGTTATGCACTTATGTTACTTGGAAATAGTTTGATCCTTTTGGGTTTTGCTTTCCAGGTTGAGTAGGCAGGGCTGGAGCACTGCTCAACCTAGGGCTATTCTCCATTTCTGAGATAGGACTCGTCTCTGTTCTATGAACGATCAGTCTCAACCAAACTCTGCAGGGGACCCTCTGAAGATCTCCAGAGTCCTCTGTCTGTGCAGCTGTCTCTGCCCTGGTATTCTGTCTTGGGAACTCTAGCTGCCGTGATCTATCTGGACTCTCCACTACTCCTCCTCAACCCAGGGAGCCTTCTTGGATTTCCCTTCCCTGTGCCATGACCTAGAAACTCTTCCCAGGCAGTAATCCAGGCAATTGTAGGGTTCACTTCATTTATTTCCCATGTCTCATGGATCACTGTCCTTTGCTGCCTGATGTCAAATGGCTTGAAAACTGTCGTTTCATATAGTTGTCCATTTTTTAGTTATTTCAAGCAGGAGTTTAGTCCCTGTTACCTCATCTTGGCCAGAAATAGAATGGATCTTAAACAGCCCCTTGGTTACGGCCCGATGAACATTCTGACACTCTCAGGAAGACTTGCTCACGACTGGGAAAGGGAGCTCTACTGGCCACAGGACACCTGAGGCTCATCCTTGTGTATCCTTTGTGACTTTTCCACCTTGAAACTTCCATGGTGTTCATTTTAATGGAATTTCACCCAAATGAAAATGTGTCTGTGAAGAGAACTCATGCACACCCTCTCCCAGGACTTCCTGTCTGATGTTTACCCTAAAGCCCCTCCCTTGGTAACAGTATTTAGGGGCTATGCCTCACTGCTCCCTCTCAGTCTCTAGAGGACCCCACTAATCCACCCACACCCCCACAAGCTTGGCTCTGAGGTTGTAGGTGGCCTTACTCAGTGTAGGTGGGGACTACTACTACCTCGGGGCAATGCTCCCTGAGGCCTGAGCACAGCCTCATGAGTACCGTCTCACAAGGTCTAGGGTGGACTAGACCATAATAAGGTCTGCTGAGTCCCTTAAGTTAAGTTTTCAAAGCCTCATGTGGCCCTGCCATACCTGGGTCACCGACCCATCCTTCAGTCTAGAGGTCTCTCCTCTGGGGTTGCATTTTGGGGAACTCGGGTAAAAGCATCCATACCTACTGCTTTGGGGCAGAGCACAGTCCAGTGGTCCCCCCCACACCCCCAGGTCTCCCCTCATCTCAGGTTATCCCAGGGGGTCTGTCCTAACCCAGACAAAGATTACTCTACTAGTTTAATGTCAGTAGCAAGTCAGACAAGTTGTCAACAGACAACCTACCCTCAGACAGAAGCCACAGAAGCCACATTTCGCTAGCTGTATTCATTAAGACTTGATAAAAATAAAATGCATTTATTTCTAAGTAGACATTAATATGTGCCCAATGGGGGCCAGCCCGATGGCCCAGTGGTTAAGTTCGCACACTCCACTTCAGCGGCCCAGGGTTTTGCTGGTTCGGATGCTGGGCGCGGACATGGCACTGCTCATCAGGCCATGTGGAGGCGGTGTCCCACATAGGACAACCAGAGGCACTCACAGCTAGAATATACAGCTATGTACTGGGGGGCTTTGGGAGAAGAAGAAGAATAGCTCAGGTGCCAAAAAAAAAAAACCTGCCCAATGTATCAAACCAAATGGAGCTGACAAGCATACCCATACTGGAGATGTCCATTTTTTCCTTCCATATAAGAAATCTGTTTTATTTTCAGGAACGTGCTATTGCTTTGCTTTATAGGTAATATTTTTGTTCATGTTTACTACCCAAGCGCCCAAGCTAGTCCCCTCCTGTGCAGGAGAAGCAAACTGGCCTTTTGACTTGAACCCTCTTCTGCTGAGGCCGCTCCAGGTGTACATGGAGAGAGGAGCCGGCAAGGGAGGAAAACAGACCTCAGGTTCTATTTTCCAGACACCACAGAGCAACCACTCACTGCCCTTAGTCCCCATGGCTTCCCAAGGAAGCTCAGACAAGCAGAGAAACAAGGTAAAGCATGAGGGAGACAGAGGATGACCGTGCCCATCAGCACAGAGGGCTGGGTGGCCCCAGGACAAGCCATCATGGCCCTGCCCAGGAGAGAGCCAGGGAAACCCCAGGAGGCTGTGTCTCCCCACCCTTCCACCTCTGATCCCTCCTGCTCCTTCTTCCAGGCCAGAAGGGCACCCAGATGTGGGATGGTCCTCCTGGGACAGGGAAGAGGGCAGGAAAAACACACAGAAGCCTATTCTGGTGCCCAGAAAGGCAGGATGGGCCGAGCTGGGCGCCTGTTTCTGAGTGTCTGCTCAGGCCGTGGGGGACTGTGAGTGCAGGACACACAGCCTGTGTCCGTCGGGGACCTGCTGGAGGAAGGGGTTCAGAGGCGGCTGGCGAGGCTGGCCAGAGAAAGCAGCACTCAGCCAGTGACTGTCTACAACCAAAGGAGGAGAGGAACCCTTTGTCAACTCAAGTTAGATCATGTTACTTTTTTGGTCCAAGCCTCCAAAGGCTTTCCGTCTCACTCCCACTACAACCCCATGTCCTTAGGACAGTCTGTAAGAGCTGGCCACCTGTGCCCTCTGACCCCCGCTCCTGCCCTTTCTTCCTCCCTCCTGCTGCCCAGCCCCTCGGGCCCCTCAATGTTCTGTGAACACACCAGGCACAGGCCCCTCAGGATTACCGCATGGCTGTACGCTTGTCTGATGCCCTCTCCCCATGCTGACATGGCTCATCCCCACATCTCCTTCTAGCCTTTGCCACCCCCTCCCACCCTACTACTCAATCCCCCAACCCCAGCACTCTGATCCCTCTTACTCAAGTCTTTTTTTTTTTTTTTTTTGAGGAAGATTAGCCCTGAGCTAACTACTGCCAATCCTCCTCTTTTTTGCTGAGGAAGACTGGCCCTGAGCTAAGATCCATGCCCATCTTCCTCTACTTTATATGTGGGACGCCTACCACAGCATGGTTTTTGCCAAGCAGTGCCATGTCCACCCCCGGGATCCAAACTGGTGAACCCCGGGCCACCAAGAAGCAGAACGTGCCCACTTAACCTCTACACCACCGGGCCGGCCCTCAAGTCTATTTTTTCCCACACCACTTCTTGTAAGCTGCTAGCACGTTAGATAATTCACTGACATATTAGGCTATTTTCTGACTCCAAACAGAAGGGAAGCTCCATGAAGGTACAGTTTTGGGGTTTTTTTGTCTTTTGACTAGTGCTTTATCTCCCTTGCCTAGAATAGGCCCTGGCAGGTAGAAGATGTTAGAAAAATATTTGCCAAATGAGCTGACCCCCTGAAACAGAGCCCCTTCACCAGTGCCAGGGCGCACACACCCCCCCAGTCCACACAGGGATTCAGAACTCTGTTTAGGCCTTAGAGTCTCTCGGCCTGCCCGGGGCTGCGAGCTGCGGCCACCGAGACGTTCATAAATGCCTGGGTCTGTAACTGCCTTCCTAAAGAATGGTTATTGTGGTTAGAACACTTAACATGGGATCTATCCCTCTGACAGATTTTTAATTGTTGTAACTGCCTTGTTTATACTCATGTAATTCCACCGGCCTGTTGTCCCATAGGTACATAACCAGGGCACAAAACCCAAAATGTGCTGATTTGACTTGATTGAAACAGCGCTGGGGGTGTTAAGAAACCCAACCAAGCGATCAGTTAGATGTAGAAAAGGAGGAGAGTTTTGCCATGTGGATTTCCCGCAGTTGGCAGCATTCCTCGACCGCCCTCCCTTCTTTCCTCTGGGAAAGGGAGCTGGTCTATTGAGCAGTCCCCACAATGCTCCAGCCAGGTCCCCGAGGGCCGTGGCCACTGCCTTGCAGCCTCTGCACCGATCTGAAGAGTGAGCAGTGCACGGTACGCAGCCTCCCCTGGGAGCAGACAACCCCCGTGCACACCCGGACACACATGCCTGAGACGCGTGGAGGGGCAGGGCTGGGGGTCTCTCAGGACATGCATCTGTGGAGGCTGACGGCTTTCAGACCTCTGGCCGAGGTGGAGACAGCGGAGACAGGCAGTGTGAGAGAATGAACGGACCAGAGGTCCAGGTGAGGTCAGAGGTGGCAGAGAAAGGCAACAGGACCTGATCAACAGAGGATGAGCCCTGCACCCAGGGGCGCTAGACAGCCATTTCAGGAGACACAGGACACAGGAGAGAGAAAGGGGTGAGGGGCTCGTGTGCACAGGCTCCACCTGGTGGAAGTAGGCCCGGTGCCCAGCCCAGCCTGGACCCGTTTGTGGCACATGTCCCGTGCCACAGGGGCCACACAGCGCACGCATGTGTGCATGGCCCTGGATGGCCATTAAACTAGGAGCTCGGGGAGGATAAACAGCAGCCATGCAGCTGTCAGGGTGATATATTAGTCACCAGAGGAAGGGAGTTCACAGAATTAAATTTTTTTCAGGGTCTGTAAAGACTTAGGAATCTGATCCAACTTGCTGATTTTAAAGAAGAGGAGCTAGCTCAGCTGCACGTGCACTCCAGAAGAAGGAAGGGCCCAGAGCGCCGGCCTCCGCTCCCCCCCGGGGCGGGGCCTCGGCTCCTTCGCAGCGCCCGCTGGTCAGAGAGGGGGCAGAGGAAGGGGAGGGGGGCGGTCCGCAGCCCCGGCTCCTTCGTGCGCCTGGCGACTTCCACTGCTGCTTCGAGGAAAGTGGTCCTCAAGAGGCAGCAGTCAGGGTGCTGAGGGCAAAGGTCAGGGCCCCCCCAGATGCCCCGTCACACTGGGGGCTCTGTGCCAGGCTGACCCACATCAAAGAGTGAAGGGAAAGAGATGGGGTGAGAAAAAAGGGAGAGAAAGAAAAGGAGAGATCGGACTCAAAAAAAAGTGACGCGCTCAGCTTCCCAGAGCGGGCGGCAATAGGACTTTTAAACCAGCATCCAGCTGCCCCACACCAGATCGTGGGCCAGAATCGCCAAGCCCTTTGCTTCTCAACCGTCGCCGTTTACAGACCGGGACACTGAAGCCCAAACGGGGCGCTGCGCAGAGCCGCAGAGAGCCTCGGCGACGGGCAGGGGGAGCGCAGCACAGCCCACGGAGCCCGGGCTCGGGGAGCCGCCGCCCCTCCGCCCCGCCGCCCCCCGCGGCCGGCGCCCGGAGGCCCCCTCCTCCGGGAGACACTCACCATTCACCTGGGAGGGCGACGACGAGTAGTCTCGCTCCGCGGGCCGCCGCTCGGGCTTCAGGTTGCGGCCCTGGCGGCCGGAGCCCTCCAGCATGTTCACGATCTCGGCCCGGTCCACGCTGCGCAGGGCCGCGTACAGGTTCTCCACTGTGGGCAGAGGGAAGGGGCGCTCGCGAGGGCGTCTAACCAGCAGGCGGCAGGGCGCGAGGGGGCTGGGCTCTGAAAGCCAGGCCGGAGGCAAATGGGAGACGGGAGGGCATTCCTTTTTTCAGAACGTGGAGGCCTCCTTTTCTTGTCAGAATCAAAACAAAGCTGCCTCTTTGGAGGATACTGTTTCCCTCCAACAGACTCCAAACGCTAACGGCGGCCAACTGCACACCCCGGGAAGACGTGCTTCGGAATCTAAGAGGAGCACAAGACAACCAGAGCCGTGGATCTGTCCTTGTGAAATCCTCGCTCCCGGCTGCTTGCTCCTTGAGCTGAGATGCAAATGTAAACGCTCCATTTCCTCTCCGTGTTTTGAGGATGGAAATTGGTGAGGAGGAGCTGAACAGACAAGACAACCTTCCATCCAGGTCAGAGAGAAAGCTGTTCCGGGAGCACAGCACTGCATCAGACAGGAGTCGCTCCCCCAGCCTCTGCCCTGAGAGGACAGCCCTCACTTGTTTGGGAAATTCAGCAGGAAGCCCCACACCCCACACACCTGCTGTCATCTGGGGCCCCCGGCAATGGCGACCTCAGTCTCTGAGGACAGGAAAAAGACCAAGGCCAAGACTGTCTGGTAGTCTCTTCTGGCAGGATTGCCTAGGAGACCCAGTGACCCTGAGAGGGGTAGGGGTGTGTGTGTGTGTGTGTGTATGTCTGTGTGAGAGAGAGGCAGAGACAGAGAGTGACAAAGAGATTTGTTCCCAAGGCCAACATCACACATGGAATTTGAAGGAAGAACTCCTTCAGTGAAGAGAAGGTCCTGGCACGGGTTTGGGAAAGAGAAGGCCTCCTCAGCTTAAGGGTACTGACTCTTTGCGTTTTGGCCTTCGCGGAGGACCCAGAGGTTCAACAAGGCTACACTCTGCTCCAACAAGGAGTTGGGGTTTTCCACGCGGATCCTGTTGATGTCTTCCACGCTGAACTGCAGCTCCCGAGCCAGCTCTGCAAGCAAAGAACCAAGACCGGGTCTGAGTGGGGCCCAAGCGCGGCCCAGCTCCCACAGAGGGCACTGCAGATGGGAGTCCAGGGGGAGGACTGGCAGTGAAAGAATAGTCTCCCTCTGCATTTGGTCTTGCTTCTTACGGAGAAATACCTGGTGTTATGCAGACACCTACACCTTTGTAGGCCCAGAAAATGGGGCGGAGTAGTGGTGCTCAGTAAATAGGTTTTGAATGAGTGAGTGAAGGAATGAACGAATGTCCTCTCTTTCTCTCATTGCTGCCAATGTGAGACGATGAGACTGAGCCTCTCCACAAGGTTAGCACTTATCCAGGGTCATGAACGAGCTGGTGCCAGAGCCCAGAGTGGGGCTGCACCTGCTGATGCCCACGCCAGCGCCGTCTGTGCTGCACCAGGAGGCCACCGACCTTCCACCAAGGAGCAATTATTACAGACATGCATTTCTGTATTTACCTTTCTTCAGGGAAAGGCATTAATTACATTCGAAATGAAAATACAAGCTCCCATCTAAATGCAAGGCGATAACACAGAATCTTAGCTTTCTCCCTCCCGTTATCTCCACTGTTATTTCTCACAGGTGCTTTGAAGGGAGAACAGCATCAGAGTCTAATTTCAAGGACGAGGAGGACCGGAGGAGAATCAGAATGTGCGCGTGGCAGCACACACATAACCGAGAAGCAGCAGGAGACATTCCTTTTTGGCTTAAAGAACGAAGCGTCCCTGAACGTCTGTTGTGACCTCGCATCACACTGCCTTTCAGCAAGTTCTCCCTAAGGTTTCTGAGGCTGTCTGAAGCCCTCTCTGTAGGGGGAAGGAGTGAAGGGAGTCCATTCACATAAAAATGAACAAAAAAGGAGAGGGGAGGAAGGAGAATTAAGTTAGAGGGCCTGTGACTGAGAAAACACATTTGAGCTTTCCCTTTACTTCACCCACTGCCTCACTTCAAAGAAGAGCTCCCCTGACTGGAGTCAGGACCTCTGGTAGACTCCGGCAACAGCCAGAGGGGCTGATGAAGCATTCTGAGGCTTGCCCTTTTCTCCGCCCCTTCCTCCGACAGAGCCAGCCTTGAGGACAGCAGCGTGTGGAGGACGGGTGCAGGGCACGGGCAGACGGAGGCGCGTGTTTTGTCTGTGTGTTTGTTATCGCTGGCAGGTTCTTCTGGGCTCTGTCATTAACTAGCTAGACAACTAAAGTCACTCTACTTAGCTGGATCTCAGTTTTCCTGTCTGTAAAATGAGGTGAACTAGATCAATTCTAAGGTCTCTTGTAATGTAAAAGTTGATTTTTTCTTACAGAGGAAAACCAGACAGACGTGGAGGAGGGAGGGCCCCGCTCTCCAGGAGCGCCTGAAGGCACTGCTGGGACAACAGACCTGTCCAAGACCATCACAAATCAGATACAGAGGGAGAGAAAAAGCAGGTCAGAAAGACCTTCACCGGCTGCTCAGTAGCGGGGAGGAGGTGGAGAGGTAGGTGGACCCAGGCAAAGTGCTTTTCTACCTCAAATTCCCCGACTCACCTGCCCAACTCAGGCCAAGGTGCTCTGATATAATCGCCATTTTCATATCTGCTCGGTCTGTCCCGCTGAGGAGGCCTGGGGAGATGCAATGGATTTCATTTAGTTGCCTTGGTGGGACACAGAACTGACAGGGGTGAGTAAAGGACCTCAGGCGGATGCTCAGTCACATGGTGGCTCAGCATACACCGGATTGATTACTAAGCCTGTAAGGTCAGGTGGCGCCCCAAGCCAAAGGCCCCACACGCTGCGTCCCTAATGGGCTGAGTAAATCGCGTGGACGCGGATCCCTTGTCAGGGTGAGGGGAAGTGAGCCCACTCACACCCTCCTTGGAAAGGGAGGGAGCCACACCGTCACAAAGCGGGCTCTAAGGCTTATACCTGGTGAGGACTCGCTGAGACTGCTGTATCTCAGGGCGAGTGGCGTCAAAGTCCTCCTCCTGTCGTCGGCTCCACTCCCCTGCAGAAGAAAGACCACGAAAGGGTGCTTTGGGTTTCGGGCTTCCTCCCTTCCTGGAGAAGGGCATTCGAGCCTGCAGATTGTGGGGTGGGGAGTGACGCCATCCTGGTACACGGTGAGTAGCCCCACTTCTCTGGAGCCTCAACACAAAGAGTAGAAGTGTGGGAAGGTGTGGGAGGGAGTGGGACTGATGAAACTCACATACTTTATTCATCATTATAATAACGGCAAACTCACGTGGCCTTCTCACGTGCCAGGCCCTGCTTACTGCTACAAGAGCCTTCAAGGTAGGTACCATTGACATTCCCGTCTCATGGATGAGGAAACTGAGGCATGGAGGGGTTACATAACTTGCCCAAGGTCACTCAGCTAAGAAGTGCTGGAGCTGGGGTTGCACTTAAGAAAACCAAAGTTTTCTTTCTGGATTTCTTTTGTTCAAAAGACTCATTTTTGATGCTAGCCCAAGGCTGAATAGCCCGGCTGGGTGGAAAAGCGCCCCGAGGCTTGCTCAAGGCTGCAGGAAATCCTATTTTGAAAGAGGAGTTGGTTCACCCTAACCCCAGACAGAAAGAGAAACTGAGCCAAAGCTGTATGAACAGATCCTTGCTTCTTTTCTAGTTTGGCACAGAAGGCTGATGATTCAAACAACAGCAAAACAACACCAACGAAAACGTGGAGACACGTGAGCCCTCCAGAGTCCCTGTTAGAGGTGGTGACTCTGACACCCTCACAGGTAGTGCTAAATGAACACACTTGGCCAAGATGCCTTTGCTGAGGGCCTGGCACCCTGGGGAAGATAAGCAAGTCCATGAGAAGAGCAAAGCTATTAAATGGCTGGGAAACCTTCAGCGGCTCGACACCCAGTCCTAAGGCTCAGAGACTCAGATGAGCGGGGCCGGGCAGGTGCCTTTCAAGCTCCTTCTAACCTTCGGGAAGGACCCTAGAGCGCTCAGGGCCCACAGCATGAACACGCATGTTGCCACCTGACACTGACATTTTGTTCCTGAGCTTTGCAAAAAGGGCCAGGGTATGCTTTCCTTGCCAGGCCATGGTACGTCGGGGAATTCAAAGGCAGCCTTTCAACAGGAGGAAGCCCTCTGGAAGCGCTTGACTCAGGGTCTGTTTTAGGACCTTCTCAGGCGAACCCACCTCTGGCCGAGGGTGCTCATCAGGGGGCAGCTCACCTTGGTGCAGGGGGGCATGGTGATGTTCAAGTGGCAGAGAATGTGCTGGGTGTCCTCATACTTCATCGCCTTGCGCAGAAATGACAAGGACCCTCCTGGTTCTCGACTGCTGTCCCTCACCTAAATTCAGACAACAGGAAGATTCAGGGGAGCGTTCCATAGGCCACCAGGCTGGCTGGCTTAGGGCATCCTGCCTCCCAAACTTTCTAGACCCAGAGATGTCGGCGAGAGGATGCAGCACCTTCACAGGTATGGCCAAACGGTTCTCCCGGAAAGACTGGAAGTGGAAACTCCGCTGCTGGGCAGCTTTTTTGACAGGCACTAGATTCCCAGAGAGTTCTGCAAAAAGGGGCATTCCTTCCAAAACCTGTAGGAAGGGAAAAGCAAATACAGCTTGTCAGGGAGAAATGCCCAGATGCCCTGTCTGCCCCTCAGCTTGGGTCTTTCCTTCCCCACGACACACCCTTTCTACTGCAGGAGGCCCAGGGCACGTGCTCTGAGAAATCCATGACTTGTTTTGGGAAAGGTTTTATTTCCAAGATCATGCTTCCTTACTTCAAGGGATTTTGTGATAAGCAAGAGTCTTCCTATATCCCTGCGTAGTTGATCAGGATTGCTATCAGAGTATTCTAGAACTCCACTAGGATAGCATACCATGGCTTCTGAAACAAACCTCATTACACCTGTCCAAAAATGTCTCATTTATGAGACATGCTAGAAGGACTATGTTATATTTTAATCTCACTCATAATATAAGGATCCCTATGATGCTTTCAACTGAGAAGTTATCATGAACCCATTGACAGTTGAGGAAATTGAGGCCCAAACGGAACAACCGAGTTGGCTAGTTAGGGCAGGGCTCCAGAGTTCCAGCCTGCGCTCTTTCTTCCAGGTCCTCAGCCCCCAAGAAAGCTCAGCACAGACTCTGCGGCCAGACCTTTGGGAAGGTCCTGGCTGATTACACATCTTGACACGAGTGAGTGTCCTGGGATCAGTGACAGGTTCAGTTCTAGTTCCTGTCTCTTCACTCCTCACATATTAGTGCAGCCGTCTCCCCTGCTTCCTCCTCTGGGCACTATCCAAACCCCCACTAGCAGGGAAAAGCGGGGGCTCTGGGGTCAGACTACTTGGACAAGTCCTTTCCCTACCGCTCACTTAGTGGTGGGACGTGGGGCGGGTTACTTAACCTCTCTTGGCCTCACTTTCCTCATCTGTAAAGTGGAGATAATAAAAGCACACACAGTTATGAGAATCCAGAGAGATCATACAGGTCAAGCACTTTGAGTAGTATCTGGTACACAGACCTGTAGTCAATGTCAGCTCTTATCATCACTGACCCCTGGGCCCACTGTCTGCCACCTGCCCTGAGGCACACAGCAGGGCCCCGAGCGGCGGCAAAGCTTCCCTGGGATGCTTCTCAAGAGAAGGATCAAAGAGGCACCACCTGCGCGCCCCTACAGAGGCGGGATTTCCTGACTGCTCTGGGCCACAGCGTCCCGGGAAAACAGCCCCTAGGTGGCCCGTCCTAGCTCCAGAAGCTTTGTCTCATTGTAAACATGGAGGAAGGCCCACGAGTGCCCAGTAACGGGGACCGGGCGCTGTACCTCTATGTCCCTGCTCCGGGCCACCTCGACGAAGTTCTCATGCTGCTCCAGGGTCTTGTCCACTTTATCGTCCGTCATGCAGTAGCAGCGCAGCCGCCCTTCTCGGGGGTCGTTCATCTTTGCAAAAATGACAAACTTGGCCATGTAGGGCACTGCTGTAAGCTCCTTGTACAGCAGAGTGGCGAAGTTCACAGCTTCAGCTGTCCGAGGACAGTCCGACAGCCAAAACCTAAAAAGAGAAGACTACTTATAAGCATGTTCCTACATGCCCGAAGGAGGCTCCCTTTCCATCCAGACAGGAGCTATCTCTAAGCCACGCGATGGCCACTGCAACACTCCCGGAGGTCAGGGCTGGCTTCTATGTGGAGGGCACAGTGGAGGACCCTCAGGCTCAAGCCTGGGATGGGTGGGCGGTGGCATGAGGATGGCTACCTGCAGAGGCAGCACTGGGCCCACACTGTGGGGCCCACAAGCCCCCTGGGCTGTCTGGGCTGCATCTCACCTGGCGGAGACGTTGGTGGTGAAGGTGGCGCACTCGTTGGCATACACGAGCTTGGTTGTTCCTGTTATATCTTCCCACTGGGCTTGCTCTGTTCCTCCTGCAACAGGAACAGAGACAGGCTGGGGGATGTCTTCAGAACGCAGACACAGAACTCACCAAAATGCTAAAGGCTGAGCGTCAAAGGCAGAGACTAGCACATCTGGATGCGGCCCTGAGCACACCTATGCTCTCCTCCCAGCAACCTGCAGGACCCCTCCTCTAGGGGTCAGAGGGCTCTTCCACAGAGCCAGACTAGACTCAGACGCATCACTCCTCCCTCCCTTTGAAGAGCTGACCCCCAGGGAAGCCAACAAAAATGCCAGGTAACTGCTGGCTTCACCTTCTCCTGTCTCCCCAGCGTAGCAGGAAGGAGCTGCCACTGCCCTGAAGATGGGACAGACTCGAGGGCACCTCTCACCAATGACGCTGCAGAGCAGGCGCAGGCTGGTGGTGTCCCCCTCCCCGCTGTCCCGCGGGTTGTCCATCCAGGAAGGGGGCAGCGGGATCCGAAGCCCGATGGGGCGGTGGAACTTCCGGCGCCGTGGCTCCACTGTGACGATGGGGCTGAACGTGGCCTGGTTGCCCAGGAGCTTGGTGACTAGGTCATCGGGTACAGGCTGGGCCTGCAAAGTGCCAGAGGGGGACACTCAGCCCCAGAGCAGCAGGGGGCTCATTGAGAGGAGGCAGAATGACCCCAAGGAGAGAGCAGACCATCTGTGCAGAGTGCAAAGGCTGCTCTGGAGGTCCCACTACTGGTGGACCATGCACATCTGTTTCGCTGACCCCAGGGTCTGCCTCGGGCCTGATGTCACTGCTTAGCTCTCCTTTCTGAGCCCTTTCTCCCCATTTCCCTGCTGCCCCTCATTCCCGGGGTGGTGCCACCTTTGCTCAGCATCAGGTGCCCTTCCAGGAAGCCACGTGGAATTCCTTCATGCTGAGCGTACTGGCCATGCAATTTAACACGTTAGCTGGTTGGGCCTTTCTGCAGCTTAGCAGGGAGCGGCTGCCTTATCCCACCCACCCAACTTCCTCTTGAGCTTTAAGGTCAAATCTCTAACTGGAATTTTCAGGCACTGGACAAAAGTAGGGGGGATGTCTGGGGAAGAGTGTCATCTTTCTAGGGACTTGAACTCCTTCCACCCTCCGCGAACTCTGTCCAAGTGGCTTGCTGTGTCACCTGCAGAGCCAGCTTCACTTGCTTGTTGACAGCATTTTCTGGGAATGTCGCCTGCACCATGGGGACCAGCTTGCTCCTCAGAGAGCCGCCCTTGGGGCCAATGGTGTCATAGTCCTGGCAGAGCCGCGACATGATCACGAAGTACAAGGGGAAGTCGGTGGTGATGATTCGGCACACCCTCTTCTTCTCCAGCTCCTCCAGGCTCCCCAGCTCTGGAATCACATGGCACGGTGCTGCCTGCCCTGGTCATGCTGAGCACAGGCTCAGCCACCACTGTGTCACCACAGCCTCCTTATCCTGGCTCCCAGTGCATGCCCCCTCCCCAGGCCCCTGGCACTTGGGACAGACACCCACTCTGATGCCCTAGGGACTCAGAGCTGGACAAGATGGGGTTGTCTCTAGCCTCTCAGGGCTTTCCAAACTCCAGGCGGACCTGACAGCCCACCCCTAAAGTGTAACCTCAAATCTCATCTTCCAGAAGGAGGCGGGCCCGGTTACCTTCATCCATCCCATTGAGAATCTGATCCAGGTAGCTCTCTCCGGAGTGGTCCTTGTGTTCCTTCCACACAGAGCCATTTTCACTCCGAAGCACCACAAGCTCGCGGTCCCCACGGCCATGGGAGGCAAAGTGGGGGATCTCCACAATCACAGGGCTGAGGGCACAGAGCGAATGGTGGGCAAGGTGTGTGGATGCAGGTGTGTGTGCCTTGTGGGCAGGTGGCTGGGCATGGAGAGAGAGGAGCAGGGGGCAGGGGCAGTGGGTCCCTGCCTGGAGGGGAAGGAGTCTTGCAGCCACAGCAGGGGCCCCACCTGCGGGCAGGTCCTGACAGCGAACAGACCTGCCTCATGTTCCTGAGATGCCTCGAGGCCCCTCACCACCACCAGGCCCCGAGTGACCATGGACAGGGCTCAGTCTCACTTCACAGGGGTTCTCCTGCCACAGCCACACACTGGGCCCAGGCTCAGCCAAATAACCCTGCCCTTGAGCCTGATCCTGAGAACCCGCCTGGCATCCCTGGACAGGGGACCGAACATCTCTGAGCCTCAGCTTGCTCCTCTAGCAATCGGCCATACTGACGTTTCCTTCAGAATGGGCTCTGAGGACTGCAGCTAAAGGGAAACTCATCCTGAAAGCATCTGCAGGCTGCTTGACAAAGGGTCGGCGACTGCTCAGAGCGGGGCAGGCCGTGGCCGGAGAGGAAGGCAGGGCGCCTGTCCCAACATTACAGCCCGTGGGGCCTGAAGGGTAACAGAGCACCACGGACCCATCTGCTTCAGAAAGGGGAGGAACGGGCCTCTGAGGCCTGTGAATCTCATCCTTGAGGGCAACGCTATAGGGCTGACTTCTAATAAGATCATTTTAGAGCTGAAATAATTAAACCCTTGAGGGTCTTCTCCATTCCTTCTCTAGTGTCACACGAGATTTGAGAGCATTAAGCTCCGCCTTGGCTGTGGTCTCTTCCGTGGAGCTAGGAACAGGCCATGGAAGGGGAATGAAAGCTCCTGGTTCTGTTCCCCCGTCAGGACAGGAGAGCAATAAGATGGCATGGGCTCCGGGGCTGGCCTCCCCCTCTGCCCTGTGGCTGCGTAACTCTGGGTGTCTGCTGCTGAGGTGGTTGTGGCGGGCCAGCAGGGCAGGGCAGGCCAGGCCAGGGACACATGTTGCACATGCACGCCCAGCGAGAGCGACCTCTCACCTCAAGAACTGGGCTCCCGTGGGCCCCAGCGCAATGATCCTGCTGGCCAGGCCCTCCTCCTCGGCCAGCGGGGGCGGCGTGTTCAGCTTCTGGGGCTTGACCAGGCGGCAGGTGATGCGAGTGGGCGCTGCACACGTCCGAGGGGGGATCACCACCCTCAGGCCGTTGTGACGACTGCCCCTCATGGAGCCTCCCCGGGCGTCCACCATGAAGCTCACCAGAAACCTAGGGCACAGGCAGGTCCACGTTGGGCCTCTGTGCACTCTCTCTGAGGGGGGGACAGCGGCGGCCCACAATCTGCACACCCTGTCGTGGGGGTCACTCACCCTGTATGGACAGGGCTGGCCACCGGGCTGATGTTATCTGAGGTCTCTGTGGCCGGGCTGCTGGGGATGAGTGAATCTTCATCATACTCCTTAGATGCCTGAGGAGGAGAGAGGCCAACAGGCCCATCACTCCGGGGCCACAGGTGCTGGTGTTGGGCCAGCTGAGGGCGTGCCAGCTGAGGGTGAGCGTCTTGTTGCCAGAAACTGAGTGGCCCAATGGAGGAAGTGCTCCCGCACTCTCACCACTGACCCTTGGGACAAGGCATTCCTGGAGTCTAAAAGGAACCATGGGCTTCCTCCCCCTACCGTCATGGCCTCTCCTTGGCTCAAGTCCCTGGGATAGAGCTTCAGAACTGATGGAGCAAGTCCTCACTGCAGTCCCACGTGCACTGTGCACACGGCAGATCTACCCACCCTGTTCTCCAGCCCCGCCCGGAAAGGAAACCTCTGCTCTAGGAAGCTTGGCTTTCTCCCTAGAGTTGGCAGTGGACTCCTGTACCATGGCCTACTAGCTGTTAGCTCTGGGCAAGCTGCTTGTCCTGGAGCATCTGAGGAACACGAGGGGAATAAAACAGACCCTTGCCCCCAGGGGGCTTCCTGTTTCCTCATCTGCAAACGGGACAGTCCCTGCCTCCCAGTAACATTGCAACTGCGGGGACTTGGGGCTGTCTCGCACGAGGCCTTGTATGTCACAAGGGCTCATGAAAGCCAGCAGGGGCTGAATCTGGCCCCAGTCCCCACTGGTCCAGATGCCCATCCCTCTCCTCCGCTGGTCCCATCCTATTTATTTCTCATTTCTCGCCTCCTCCATGAATCTTTCCCGTTGACTCTAATCTGGAGGAATTCACACCACACGGTTGAGTAGTCCGATATTTACCCTTGCTGCATTCTGTGCTAACTGGCTACACATATCCGAGTCCACCGTTCCCAGCTGGACTGCCAGCTCCTAGGAGGCGGGTAAGGGTCTCGTGGTCCTCCTATACCAAACTCTATACAGGCGCATCGTACGAATCCAGTAAATACCTCCTGCCTTGAGTTCATGACTTAAGCAAGGAGTCGAAGAGAATGGGTTAGTCAAGCAGGCCTACCGACCACAAAGAGCCGGAACTTCCAAGTGGCCCCTATCTTCCACGGGACGCCTAAGTGAACACGTCTACTCGGCTGCTTTCTCACTGTTGTCTTTGGCAGCATCCAGAGAATGTGCCACAGCAGTACCAGGGCCATATTTGACTGTATCTCCCAAATGCCACCCAGTGAGTGACAGCAACATCACATCACTGTGATATACCCCGGCCTGGCAGGCTGAGTGGACAGCTTCCTGGGTGGCTTATCCCTGCGTGCTACTTCTGGGTGCAGGGCCACAGCTGCTGCTTTCAGACATATACCCCTTCAGTGGCAGAGGAAGAGACCAGCCTTAGCCGGAAAACAGACATGCCTGGTTCAGTTATCAGGCCTCAGGGGCAGTCATTTCCAACCCGCAAACACCACACTGCTTTCTTTTTTATCCTAGAAAACCCCCTTGCCTTGGAAAAAAGTGCTGAATGGCATAAAATTAAACTCAGGGGAATTAAATGGTTTTAAGCCACCCCACCCTTTTTTAGACAAATTCAGGTGACATCCAGGGAAGCCACAAAATAGGGAAGTATCATGATTAAAGCCCACACTGGGAACAGCTCTCTGACATCCCCTTTCTACCTGCATTGGTATTTTAAGCTTCCAAGAATTCCTTGAGAAAGGTGAGACAGAAACTGTCCCCTTTTGTACAGATATTAACGAAAAGGAGCGCAGAGCTCCGTGACTCGCCCGCAGCTTCATTGGAGGCACAGCCGCAGCTGGTGCCAGCCTCAGGCTCCCTCTCCACCCACTGCCCCTGTGGGTGCAGAGAGCAGGTGCTCAGGGTTGTGGCCGTGAGAACACGGGCTCTGGAGCCAGAACTTCTGGAGTCATTTCTCAGCCTCACTCACGACTCTGTTGGCCTCTGAGACACATGTCATCAATATCTGGGATAACAAGGATGCCAGCAGCACAGGGGGCTACAAAGAACATGTGCCATCGCAGATCTGAAGGGCTTGGTAAATGCTGCGAGCTTTTCAAGTACTAGTTCCTACCGTACCGCAAGTCATCTCAAAACATCTCAAAACATGACCTCAAGTCATCGTCCGGGGTACTTGCTCTCTGCAAATGGGAAAGTAAGAGAAATGCTGCTTCTTACCTGTTCTGGCTCTTCAGATTTGATTAGCACTGTCTCAGGTGTGACACAAGGAATCCTCGGGATGGCTGGAGATTCCACCCTGTGCGCCAAGCACATTGGGAAGTCAAAGGGATGATCCTTCTAAGTAGCCCCTATCTTCCACGGGAGGCCCAGGTGAAACACCTCTGTAACCCCCTAATAACCTCTCCAATCCACCCTCCTGGCTGCAGCCTGAACCCCCCACTGACACACGCAATACAACTCTGCCTCCACACACTGACCAGCCTCTTCCCCTCGCCTCAAGATCTTTCCCCAGAGCCCAAGTGTCCTTCATGACCTAGCGGAAGGATTGCCTCCTCCAGGAAGTCTTCCCTGCACTCCCCACCCTGGTTCTGCAGCCTGGAGCCCTTGCTGATGGAACCTTGCTCTGGCCTTAACCTCTTTTTCTGCATTGCTATATGACCTCTTGGTGTGGGTTTTGATTCCACCAAACAAATCTGTAGGTTCTTCATGGTCAGGGTCCGAGTCTTGTGTTTCTTTTTAACTGATGTTTAGTAAATACTAATCGATTAATTAGCCTTGTAGTTTCACTGCCTGCTTGTCCTACTGCCCTGTTTTGTATAAGCCATGGGGCTAAGCTGGCACATATCTGTCTTTTCAGAAAACATCAAGGGCTCAGTGTTTCTACAAAGTAGACGCTTTCAGATTTATTCGCAAAATATCCCTGTGTGCCATGTACGCCCAGTGAATAACTCACAGCGTCACAGGGAGGAATGAGAAATGTGTGCTGTGCTGACAGAGGCATGTGGTCAGTGTCTGAGCTTAGCTTGGCAACAGTTTCTAATGTGAATTGCCCTCAGTGGATTTTTCTGATGAGACGCTGAGAGGGCAGGAGGGGGAGAGGGGTGTGAACATGACACTGTGACCAGGGAAGGAAAAAGGTTGGGGATCCAGAAGAGGAGGGGAGACACCACCGACAGCATGCTGTGAGGTGCAGAGCTGACTTATCCTCAGTGCTGGACCCACAGTCCAACTGACCAGCTTTCTACCCTTGCAGCGGCACATCCGGGGCCTGGCCCTCTCGTGACTTTCCCTGCTCTGGAATCCTTCCACTCTGAGCTCTAGGCTTGGACCTGGGCCATCCACGGTAGAAGCAGTGCTTACACTTGGTCCAGCTTCGGCACAAAATCCACCAGCTCTCTCTCTTCATCCATGTCCCGGGAATCCTGCCTCTCAGCCTTGGAGCCAGCAAGTTCTTCTCCTGAAACCACACAAGTGTAAGTGAGTGACAGGATGGAGATTTCCTCTTTCTTTTTAAAAAGTGCTTTTCCTGCTCCTCCCCTCAATGCTGGCTCCCAAGGAGTGGAGGAACGTCTCTGATGCCTGAAGTGGCTCGTTAGCAATGTTTTTGACCAGTCCTGTTCCTCCAGCCCTGGTATCTAGAGCAGGGCAGCCAGCTCCTAACATCCTAGTCTGTATCAGGCTTTGTACAAGAAAAAAAATACAACCAGAAAGAACTTTCTTAGCTTGACTAGTTCCTCTTCAAAACAGCCCTTGCAGGGTGTGCAATGACACCAAAGAAAGGATCTTTTCTGTTCTTTTCCACACCACACACTACAGAAGAATGAACTAAAATGGAACTGAACCCATTCATTTTGAAGGGCTGTAGGGTTTTTTGAAACCATGGCAGCAGAAACCTCATTATTATTTCCTCAGCCCACTATAAAGAGTTTCAAACTGTGTATGCAACCCAGTCTGCCTCTCTCCTTGCTTGGACTGGAGTTGGAGCCCTTGACCTTGCAGTGTCATTTACTGTCACTTAGCAGTGTCCTGGCTTCATGGTCTGGAGCTGACAGAATGGAGTAACAACAGCTCATGCAGTTATGTTCACAAACACAGTGGCACGGGCACACACACAGAGATGGACAGGCAGGAGCTACCCGCCAGGGCATGGGTCTTATGCGTGTACGGTTCCTGTTTTAGTCAAGCTCCCGGCTAGAGAGCGCTGGCCGTCAGAGAAGGGCGGAAAGCAGGAATGGATTAATGAGAGCTTGGATTGCTTAGGGTGAAATGCACTCGTGAGAAAGGACCACAGGGAACAGAAAGTGTTTCATACCCATTATAGTTATATGAGCAGTTCCTGGAAAGCAAAGAAGAGTCAAGTTTAAGGAAGGACATGACTGAGGTCAGTTAAAGCAAGAGGCATGTTATCAAAGGGGACACAGGAGAGCTTTAATTGTCTAGGTGACAAAGCTATAAAACCACTGAATTACTGAGATTGAAGTGGCTGGAGAGATAATCCGGTCCAACTCCGCCATCTTATATCACAAGGGGTCCCTTCAAACTCAAGTGAGGAAGTGGGCTTATTTGGGGCAGGAAAAGTGCCACAAGCACTCTGTGGCTCATAGAAGTTAAAACTATAGTAATTTCACAATAATGGATATACCGAAAACTTTGACCCATCATGTCAGAAGAGCAGCTTATTAAAAGGAATTCTTCCAGATTTTATATAAACAGATTATTATTCGTTCAAAGCCCCAGGAAAGCACCAGATGGAATTTCATTAAGTTCCTCACAGCTCTGAGAGTTGATCTGAGTAGAATCACACTCCACGAATAATACGTGCCAACACACATATATTTACAACACTTCATGGGATTTTATATTCTAATCTCTGAGATGGAGGTTTCCTTCTGCTAAAATTACATTAAAGGAGTATTTTTGATAATAGACAACGTCTTTAGAAAACCGTTCTCTTCAGTTTTGCTACACACCCTCGGAACCCGGGTGTGCTGTGAGGACCCTGGAGGGCAACTGGCAGCCGCGGGAGCCCAGGCAGTGCCGCAAGCCCAGGTATTCTCTGCAGCCCGACTCCCCCAGTGGTCTGTCAATCCCAGACCTTACCTTCATCTTCGGAGACATCCAGGATCTCATCGACTGTCTCAGGGACACTCATCCGGTGCTTGTCACTGACTAACTAAAAGGAGAAAAAGCAGAGAATTCAACCCAAATAGAGCAGTGGGACCTTTCACCCACTGATCCAGTAGTTACCTGGTCATCACTATGGAGACAGGAAGGAGGTGGGAGAGGAGGTTTGTCCCAAAGGAAGAAACTCAAAGCTGAGAGGCTCTCTGCCTGCCCAGAAGCTGATGTCTGGCAGGAACCATGGGGGATAAACAGGACATGCCAGCTTCCCACTGCCTCTCTCTACCCCCAACGCCATCTTGCTGCTGCCCCCTTAGGTCTGGTCACGGCCCCAATTCCTCCGGTCACTAGGTGGCAGTACAACTCCACCTGAAGGAGGAGAACCCCTCCCCCGCTTCTTTTGGGGTCAGCTTCCTGCTGGGCATCCTAGCAACCCAGAACATACTCCACTTCTGGGTGTAACCACTAGGGGCGCCCTGTTTATCAGGCTGTGTGTGTTTGAGGTGGGAAATGAAGCAGACATACCACCACACTGGTTTCATCCGTGACAACTTTGAGCACGTCTGTTACAGAAATGTAGCCCAAGCGCGTGGCTATTGCCAGAGGTGTGGTTCCATTCTGGGAGAAATAGAGAGAGGGTGAGAGCGGACCCGGGAATGGAGTCTGGGAGAAACTCGCCCCTTTTGCATAGACCAAGCTCACATTCTAATTGCTCAGAAAGGCCTAAGTAGACAGACTGCAGCTGGGAGCCCAGGACAAGGCCCCTGTTCGTGAGTCAGTGACAGTGCTTGCAGACAGGGGCGGGGAGCAGAGGGCAGGGGTGCTCTCACTCTATAGCACTAAGTGTGGGAGCCTTGAAATGAGAGCAGGAGGAATCTTGCCAGGACAAGAACTGCCAACAGGGAACCAACTGGAAAGGGATGGGTCAGGAAGGCAGCATATGCAATTTTAGGAATATGAGAGTACAGGGCGACGTTGCTCGCTGTTCACTGCTCCCAACGCCAGTTCTTTGGGTGTCAGTAACTGAGCGTGAACATAGTTAAAATAATCCACATATTTCAATTAACTCTTTTCAGGCCAATCAGAAATCATGAATCACCAGAAAAGGGGGAGGGGCACATTTTCTACTCTGATTTTAAGAGAAAGAGTTAAGTGAAAATAAACTGATAACGAGGCTTTATTTTTCTTTTAAGTTCTCTAGTTCCAGCTTGTTCCGTGGGCCCCACACAGATTCAGCTCCATCCCCGGTTAGCTTCAGCAACCACACCTACAATCAAAGGTCCACACACTGTCCAAGCTGGTGGCAGGCGTGGAGATGAGCTGATGAAACCTGCAGGTGGTCAGATGAGGCAGTTCGCACTGAACAGTGAGTGCCGACGTTGCTAAAGACGTCGTGAACATCACGAACCCCCCGAGACATGCGGTTTGCTCACTTGTACCATACTGAAAGCAGCTTCGCAAATGTTAGAGAGGGTTTCAACAATATTTAAACAAAAATAAAGGGGGGAGGGTAAATGGTGCTTCAAAGGATAACCTGCAGTTCACCAGAAACAGAAACTAGTCACAAGAGCCTGTGGCCTGCAGTCCCGAGGCAGCTGCCACTTTACGGCACTGCAGCCGGTTCAGGCCCCGGCCGTGCAGTAAGGACAGATGGAGCCTCTGTGGTTCAAGGCCGGCTCCCTGGAGCAGCTCTCCAAAATTAGGAAACGGCTGGGTACTCACCGAGCTGACCTCGTTTGGGGAAGCACCATGTTTGAGAAGCAGTGTCACTATGTCTGTATGTCCTTGCTGGGCCGCCTGGTGCAGTGGGCTGTATCCTAGCTGTAAAGCGAAGGAGACATTTTGGCAGGATGAGCCAGCTCAGAGGAAGAACTGCCCACATCCTACAGAGCCTGTTCGTCTTCTACATGCAACATAAAAAAGGCCTTTTCCCCATTTCTTCCTTCAGGGCCAAAGCTTAGAACTGTGGCAGAGCCCCAAGTGTGCCCAGAGTAACCCTGGCTGCATCCTAATTTGCCATCTGAGAAGTGTCAGTTTAGGAATCAGGTCTCAGGCATCCCTGTACCTTAGTCTTGGCATTGACGTTTGCCTCGTGCTGTAGCAGAAACTTCACCAGCTTGATATTTCCATAATGACTGGCCACATGGAGTGGAGTGTAACCCATCTGAAAACAAAGAGATGAGAATGGGTGACCAGCAGGGCTTCTGGGTATACCAAGAGCCATTACGAGCTGTGCATTAATGAAATCCTTACAACAAGGGCTGATGAAAAGCGAGAATGGATGGGGACGCCCTTTGGAAGGTTGCCAGCTGCTATAAGGTGTAAGCTGTACAGCCATTGCCAGCCTGATGCCCTTGGCCTGGGAAGGAACAGGGCTCTGAGTCAGACAAGTAAAGTTTGAGATGTCCGAGAGACATCCAAGTGGAGATGTCAAGTAGGTGGTTGGAAAGCTGACACTGAGCCCCGTGAAGAGGTCTAAGCGAGGACACTCCTACGGAGAGTTTAAAGTCTTGGAGATGAGTAAGGTCAGCTAGGATAAGTGTAGAGAGCAAACAGTAGGGCCCATGTACCGAGGCAATACTCTGAGGGAAAGTCAGAAAAGAAGACTGAAGGTAAGGGAAGCGAAGAGATAGGAGGAAACCAGGAGAGACCTGTGTTACAGAAGCCAAGAGAGGTTATTCCAAGAAGGAGGGGACAGCCAGCAGGCCCTCTGCTGGGAACGGGGTCAGACGAGGACAGATGGAGGCGTGGAGCTCCCTGCAGGCCCAGACAAGAGCAGACTTACTTCCACTAGAAGGTGAAATCTCATCATAAAAACTCCAAAAAGGCTGTCTAGGTTACTGAGGTGTAATATAACGGAATTTATGGGAACTGGTCATTGCTTGAAATGAGTGGGCTTTGGGTAGTTATTTGTTTGAGTTTTGGCTGCAAAGGAGCTAATTTTCAGGAAGTCTACTCTGCTGAATATTTTGTTGCTCCCTCCAAAGGCTGACAAGCCAAGGCTCTCTGAGCTCTTCGGTGCCACATGTCCCTGGGAAGCTGGTGCCCGATTCCTGAGACCATCTTGACACAGACCCTGCAGGCTGGACCTCAAGTAATGGGATGGCTTTGGGACCTCCAAGTTCTAACCCACAGCATAGGTTCCCTCAGGGCAGGATCCTAAAAGACTAAACTGGGCCCACAAGAGCAGCCTCAAAGATCCAGAAGATTCTTGGGTTTTAAGGAGATTCTTGTTGAAGCTGCAGGAAGTTGGGGATAAAATACAGTTTGTAGATTTTTCTCAGGGAGATTTCAACATCATATTGTTGACTGGTGTTCCTGTGGGACTCCGGAGGCAGCAGGGCTGGAGGGGGTGTCACTTTGTCCCTTCCTTTTCATATAGTTGCCTTGTGGTAAAAAGGAACAAAATGCTACTTCTTCCATGCAGCTTCCTTCTTCCACCCAATGGGGACACTCTTTCTTCCCTTTGTGCTACGAGTGGTTCACTAGGGCCTCTCTCACACCAGACAGCACACTGTGCCATCCCTTCCAGCCTCTCACAGTCACCTCCACACTGACTGCAGACACCTCGAGGGATATCCCACTGTGCAAGCTATGGGCTCGGTTACCTTCAACCACCTCACAGAGCTCCTTGCACAAAGACGCAGCTCAAAGACAGTTGAACTGAATTTAACTGCATGCTGGAATAAAAGGGGCTGAATTTTCGAGTGAATTCAGGGAAGTCTGACATTTTGAAACACGGCTCATGTTAGATAGGTCTCGGAATCAAGATTACACATTCCTCTTAGTTTCTTGCTATAGACCTCAAAGGTTTAGCAAACTTTTCAAAATTCCCCACTGGAAAGTGAGATAATTGGGATTGGTGTCTTCAAACTCCAGTGCCACCTAGGAAGTGGCACAGAAGACCGTGCCGCTGGGTCCTTGGGATTTCAAAGCTCTGCGGATGAGCCAACTCTGAAGAGGGAGGGAGGCCGGCACTGGGCAGGGCTATGGGAGCACACAGCGGGAAGTGTGGGGAAGGCCACGTGGGAAGCTCCGGCTGCCTGCCTTACCCGGGTGGTGGCGTCCACTTTGACACCGTGTTTGATCAGCATGTCTGCCACTGGAACATGACCTTCTTGTGCTACCAAATGGAGAGGAGTGAGTCCACTCTGGAAAGAAAAAGTTGTTCATCACCTTGTAGCCAGCAAAGAATTCCAGGCCACAATGAAAGAGCACTGAGGTTTGGGAGCGGAACCTGGCTCTGTAGCCACCCACTAGCGATGTGGGCAGCGATGTCTTCCAGCTCTGGGTCTCCATATCTTTATCTAAAAAATGAGGTGGTTCAATCAGAGGTCAGCAACGTTTTCTGCTAAGGGCCAGACTGTCAATATTTTCAGCCTCTGTCTCTCTCACAACGACCCAACTCTGCCAGTTATAGTGAGAAAGCAGCTATGGCCAATATGTAAACAAATGGCATGGCTGTGTTCCAATAAAACTCTATTTACACAAACAAGTGGCAGGCCAGATTTGGCCCAGGGCATAGTTTGCTGACCTCTGAACTGGATGAACTTTATGGTACTTTCCAATTGTAACATTCCCTACTTCCATGATTCAAGATGAACTTCAGAGCCTTGGTTTCCTTATCTAGAAAATAGGGATTATCACTGACCAACCTCAAGGGAAAAGTAAGGATCATCTGAGAAAACACAGATGGAAATACATTGAAAAGCTCAACATGACATTTAACCATGGCATGTGATTAGCACATTGCAGCCAGTGCTGCACTGTGACAAGGATAGAGGATCCTGCTGGGAGGGAAAACACCAGATTCTTGGAGTTCTCATCACAGCTTCCTCAGGAGGAGAGGAACGCACCAGAGATCCTGATTGGTATGTGCGCACCCACACAAGAATGTCAGAAAAGACTTCCCTCCCTTGTACCCTACTCAACACGCTTTACTAAGTGTGGGACAAATAGAGTGGCAATTCCTCTGCAGTCAGAGGCAGTGGGCAGGGCCAGTCCCCTCTCCAGGGACTCCACAGTAGCCCTCTCCAGCCAAAACCTGAGCAGGAAGTCCATCTCCTGAAGACACAGACGGGTGCGCCTGGCCGAAGCACGAACAGGCCACGACTGAGCAGTCCCCAGGTCAGTCACAAGCTTCTGGGCACCTTGCTCGATTCTTGGGATAACGCAGTGATCTGCCTTGTGAGGGTGGTATGTGCATGAGTGAGGATATCTCCAGGACAGAGAATCACCATCATCCTTATGGCTCCTTACAGAGCCCACTTGAAATGGCACAAAAATGAGAATCCCATCCAAAATAATGGTCCTACCAGAACAGTTCCCTCCTGGGGGTCACCTGTCCAAACCTGTCCAAAAAGAGCCAATGGATCTACAGGTTTCTAAGAAACCTTAAGTTACCCTTAAAACACTTGCCCTCCTGAAACTGTATTGCATTCATTTATCATCTAAAGAAGTGGCTCTTCATATTGAGTGATTCCATTTATAAAAAATGTCTAGAAGAGGCAAATTCGTACTGACAGAAAGTAGATTAGTGGTTGCCAGGGACTGAGGGGTTTGAGGGAAAGGGGAAGTGGCTGCTAATGGGTATGAGGTTTCCTTTTGGGGTGATGAAAATGTTCTAGAATTAGATAGTGGTGATAGTTGCCCAATTCTGCAAATATACCAAAACCACTGACTAGTACAGTTCAAAAGAATGAATTTTATGGCATGTGAATTATATTTCAATAAAACTGTTACTTTAAAAAAAGAAGTGATTCTTAGTCCTTCTTGGGTCATGCATTCCTTTGAGAAGCTGACGAAAACTATGAAGACTTCACCCAGAGAAATGCTCACATGCCATCCTCCCAAAATGTTGTGCACAGTCTTCGAAGGTTTCATACTCGTAAGCCAAGGATCCCTGGATTGAGAACTCCCAGTTTAATGCCTAGGTTGGCATTGTAAAAAAAATCTTCCCCACAGAAAAAGAATATTTAGTACCAAACGACTTAATCCAGTCCTGAATGTAGACATTGGCCTATATTTGGGAAAGTGTACCATGGATTTTAATATTGATCTTTCTTCAGATTCTTGAGTCAATCTATTTAGAAAGAATCAGCGAAGACTTTGGCATCAGAGAGGCTCGAGGTCATGCAACCGTGGGAATAAACCACCTTTCTGAATCTGTTTACTCATTTATAAAAATGCAATAAAACCTACACAGGGCAGTTGTAAGGATTAAACACACACACACACACACACACACACACCCCTAATTCAGAACCTAGGCATACAGTGGGTACTCAATATTCAGATACAATATCTCGTCAGCTGACACTAAAGCGTTCATAAGACTACAGGGCAAATCCGAGAGCGCCATGTTTACCTTGTTCCCCAGGTTGCCATTGGCTTGTCTAGAGAGGAGCAGAGCCACCATCTCTGCATGACCCTCTTGGGCAGCCAGGTGCAGGGGTGTCACACCTTGCACCGACTCTGCATTCGCCGACGCCCCGTACTGCAGGAGACAGCGGGCCACCTCCATCTGGTTCTGCTTGGCAGCGATGTGCAAAGGGGTGTAGCCATTCTGAAACAGAAGAAGCCATCCAGAGCCTGGTTACAGGAAGGCTGAGTTGACAATAGGAGCACATGCTTAACTTTTAAATCCTCTGAGGGAGGGCTAGGCATGGTTCTTCGCCTGCTAGACACCCACTGGGCAGGACTGGTGTCACCCAGCAGGGCAACGTAAGTAAACAAACCAACAACCACGTCCATTTGCCTTGGGGAGGCCCCACGGCCAGCAAATGCCGGGGTCCTTTTCTCATCATCTATTTTTGGTATCCTGCTCTGACAAACAGCTGTGCAAGAAGTGCTCTGTCACCCACAGAGGCTAGGGTTCAATTAGGTGGCCTATGGAACAACTAGAAGGCTAGGTAAGTCAGCAGAGGAAAAGTGCCCACTTCCTCCTTCCCGCATAAAGAACCAACCCCCAAATATCTCAACAAAGAAAAGGAAGAGAGCCCTCCTCTCTCCCTGTGAAACTGGCCGAGTGCGCCCCTGGACCAGCCTGCTTTCGGCAGGGGGTGTAAGAGGACAGGTACCCAGCAAGGGGCTTGGTGACATGGAGCCAGTCCTTGTTCCACTTTAACTAACGTGTCACTGGGGCAAGATATGCAATGACCTCCTGACTGCCCTCTGGATTTTTGAAGCCATTAACAGTGGATAATAACATCTATCTTATTCTCGTAGTTGTTGGACAGATCAAATGTGATCATCTATGTGAAGATGCTTTCCAAAATTAAGATCTGAAAGGAATAAACCTTTGTGTGGTTTGCAGTTCAGGGCTTCACAAGGGGTGTTAAGTCCACGACGAGATGAGGGAGCTGGGCCCAAAAGTCAATCAACCGTGTTACTGTGCTCCGTTTATTCAGCTGGCTTTTCTTTTGCCTGTTTTTCGGTAGGAAGACTCTCAATGAAGGAAGCAGCACATGGCTTACATTCTGGAGCAGCCTCCTTGTCCCACTGCAGACGGGGCAGCCTACTTTGATCATCACTATTAGAACCACTTTCTCCTACATTTTCCCTTTTGAGCTTCACCACACCACATACAGGCATTTTGAGCATCACCCCACTTTGTGGACAAGGAAGCCAATTCTCTGAGAGGCTAAGTGCCTTATTTAATGTCACACAGTAAGTGGAACAACAGATAACGTGAGCCTGGCCTTCTGACTTCAGATCCCAGGTTCTTTCAGCTGGAGCAGGGCGTGTCTAAAATCACCTGGGATCTTGTTAAAACGCGGATTCTGACTCAGAAGGTCTAAGGAGGCCCCAGAACCTGCATTTCTAAGAAGCTTCTAGGTAATGCTGATGCTGCTGGTCCAGGGACAACACTCTGAGTAGCCAGGCCCCACAGCTGTCATGGCTGAGGGGACGCAGGACCCAGGACGCTCTAAGCATTTGCCATCCAGTCTCAGGGCAGGCGGCATAAGGCACCTGGCTTCGCCGACCCAGCCATCCCAAGGCTGGGATTCTTCTGGCTATCTTAGAGAGCCGGATCTCCCCAGCCAGCCGCTATCTTACTGTGGAAACCAACACTTCTGATTCTGCCAGCTTCACCGATCAGGAAAAGGAAGAGAAAAAAAGGGGCTGACCAATATAGTGAAGTCCCAGGTTTATAGCACTGGGGGACAGGGGACAATCCATCTGTAAAGTGGATTTTACGGGGAAATGAAAAGTTGTAATTTATGCAAAGAATTAAATTGAATTAAGAAATCATTCTCTTTGAATAATTACATAAGATAATTCATTTGCGTGTTCCTCCTTCTTAATTTGATTATGTTATGAGAAAACATTAAATTCTTCTTTGTAGGTTGTGTTCCTATAACAAGATTGGCACTTTGATTATAATAAAATTGATTAAACCCAACAACTTCTGTCCTGTGTCAAAAGGGAGCAAGGAAGTGTGGTTCGGTGGACGAGCCTGAGACGCAGAGTCATCCCCAAACGGACAGCTTTCTGTCTCAGATGAACACTGGAGAATATCTCCTTCCAGCGCCGCTCAGGATGAGACGGGATGAGGCAGCTGGATACCCAGCTGGTGACCGGCCCACAGCAGGCCTTCACTGCATGACAGCCACTATTATTAGAACTTCTTTTAATGTACAGAGGACAGTAACTTGAGCAATTTGAAGTATATTCGTGGGAGAATAATGAGGATTCCCCGGCCACTTGGGCAGCTGCCAATGTCCACACTGGCAAGATCAGTGCCCTGTCCTGGCAAAGGGCAAGCTTGCCCTGGAGGCGGCCCAAGGCTGCCAGGTGACCCCTGGTTAAAACCGAGACACAAGACCCACTGTGAGGCTCAGAACAGGGAGACTGAGCTACCCCCAAACCAGAATTAAAGGGAACAAATGACCTTCTGTAGGTGACAAGGACAGGAGGCAACTAGGCAGGAGAGTCAGAAAGAGGTTAGAGAGGGATATGTGCCAGTAAAAGGCCTTTCTTTCCCAAGGAACTGAGCTCATCCAAAGGAATGCACGTTGGAGAGAGATCTGCCTAAAAGTTAAGACAACATTAGCATCACAGTGACAAAGGGGAGTGTTTGGTTTGGGTGCACAGAGATTTGCATGTGAAATTCTACAAAATTGCCAGACTACTTGGGAAACTATTTTTTGCCATGGAAACAAAACCCATCTGCACAGTGTTTGTGTTTGGATGAAGCTCTCTTTAAATACCATGAACCTGGCACCAAATTCTTTTATATAAGGAGGAGAGTCCAGCTTTTTATTTTTAGAGGCAGGAGTAAGTCACATCTTAACAGGGTCGCATGCTCCGTCTACACAGTGACGTGAGCCTGCTACAACAGCCGCACAGAAAGGAGCCCAAGGAGACCGGGGCGTCTGGGAGACGCTGTGTCTGCAGGAAAGTGATGCTGTAAAATTCAGATGAGCATCCATTCTGAGGACGGAAGACAAAGTGCAGCCACTGATTTTCGCTGACGCAGCGACCGCTCTGAAGACAGCAGGTGTCAGCTAGAACCACACAGCGACCGCCCCCTGATGGCTCCCTCTGCGGGCAGCACCCTGACTCCTGCAGCAGGCTGAGCACTGGGTGCTCTCCCATACATTACCCTGTTTCTTCTGAGTCTTGGCTGCCCCATCAGCCAGTGAGCTCGGGGTGCAGGATGCTGCGGCCTTTGTCCTTTGTGTCGGAGCCCTGCTCTCCCTCCGTGCCCCTCCCCTCACAGACAAACACTGCACATCCTTGTGGCCCACCGGGGGCAGCCTGTCCCCAGAAACGATGCTCACGTCTGTCCTTATGCCTGCGCTTGTACACCCTCCCCTCCTCTGGTCTTACATAAGCAAGTCCTGTCTGCTCCCTTCCTTGGGCCCTCCTGGGGCCAATGACCTTGCCCTCGGAGCAGCACAGTCCAGAGGTGACAGGGCCAGGACTGCACGTGGGCGTGCCTCATTATAAGGCACTGCCGCTGCAAGCCCAGCTCAGACAGAGAGAGATTTGGGAGTGACTAGTCACATTCAGAACAGGTTCCTTGCTTCAGAGTTTGGGCACGTTTCCCTGCAGCCTCGACTATTTCTCAAATGCGGCCTCTGCGCCACCGGCAGCAGACAGAGAGCAAGGCCCCCGGAGAGTCGTGGGCATGCGGGCCTTTGGCAGCCACTCGTGCCGCTGCTTGGGGAACACGTTGGTTGTGCAAGGCGAATGCCACGTCTGGGAGGTTACCTGTTGCTACAGCTCTTACCCCCTTCCCACCCGCTCTGGTCCCCAAATAGCAGCAGTTATACTGCAGGCAACACTCCTGAAAGTGAGGCGAGATTTCTGAGGTAAAAATAAAAACAAACTCCAACAGCCCGGCCGCGGCCGGAGCGCCCTGCGGGCGGCCTTACCCAGGCGGGGCTGTGCGGGGAGCCACCCCGGCGAAGCAGCAGCTTGACGATGTCCAGGTGGTTGTGATGGACGGCCACGTGTAGGGGCGTCAAGCCGTTCTGCGGGGTGAGAGACAGAGAACGGCCTTCAGCAATTGACCTCCTGCAAGCGGTCCCTTTGGCTACAGGCAGCACCATTTTGGGATCCGTATCTTTTATACGGTAAAATCTGGTTAAAATTGTTCCAGAGCCTGTCATGATCTGAAGTCACTAAGGAGCAGAACCAGCTGGCCCTGGGGCCACCTCCTCATTCCTGGGGCCCCAAGGGAGCAGTGCAATCAGCAAACCCACTGACCTTGTGGTGGCCACAAGACCTGGCCACCAGGTCTTTCTGAAAGGAGAAGGCCTGTGTCAGGAAGACCTGTATTCCCAAAGGCCATTCCCTCTGGGTGGCTGCCCACTCAAACAGGACAGACAGGCTTAGGCAGGCAAGGCCACTCACAAGCGGTAATGTTTATTGTTGTTCTGTTCTCTAACCTCAGAGGAAGGGAGTTCAAACTCACTTTTCCTGCAGCATTTGGATGAGCAGCCCATTCCAGCAGCACGTTTGCCACCTGAACCTTCCCGTACTTTGCCGCCACATGGAGAGGGGTAAATCCTTTCTGAGGAGAAACACAGGCCGTCAGAACCATGGGAGCCACAGCTGTCCTCCCGGGAGAAAGGGTCTGTGGCTAAGGAGGCATCGCACTTAAGTGGCATGGCGACGCCAAGCAAACCAAGGGCACAGGATTTCTGATCCCTCTGCGAGGTCAAGACCTCAGGAATCAGCAGGCTTCCTCCACTGCCTGCTGCCCCCACCTCTCGGGATGAAGCATAAAACCATCTTGTGTTGTTACGTGACTGCTGGCTAGCTGAGGCAGGGGTCTCGATCCCTCCTGTATCCCAGAACCTGCCTGACTTGTGGAGAGCAGGTGCTGAGCAGATAGCTATTGCATGGTGAAGGCTGGGTGGGTGGAGGAGAGATTACAATTGACCACCTTTCTGGGGAAGGATGACGATACAACAGGCTCCCAGATGGCGGCCAGGCCTGTGGGTGCTGCCTTCCCAGCTGCTCCCAGCACCATCAAGGGGAGTGCCCCGCCCATGCTCCGGACCCCACAGTGACTGGCCTGTCCCTTCTGGAGAACAGGAGGAGGAAGCCTGTACCTTGGTCATGCTCGCCTGGGATGCTTCCTTTTCCAGAAGGGCCAGGGCTGTTTCCACATGGCCCTCTCGGGCTGCAGTGTGCAAGGGGGTGTGCCCGGCAGTGGTGGCCAGGTTGGGGTTGGCATTATTTTCTAGCAGGAGCTTCACCATGTTTGTGTGGCCAATGCGAGCTGCACAGTGAAGCGGGGTCTGGTCATCCTGAAACCCGAAGTGAAAACAAAAAACAGGAAATACTAAGCTTACCTAATCCAACTCTGCATTTTACAAAGAAGGAAGGTGAGGCCCAGAAACGTTAAACGACTTTCTCAGGGTCACACAGCTAGTAAGATGAAGAGGTGAGATTCAAATCAAGTCTCTGAGTTACAGAAACCAATATGTCCTCTCTTATTTAATCCTTCCAACAACCCTTCACATTAGTTGTTATTTTTACTTAGTTGCCCAAAGACTCAGCCTTGTCATCTGTGAAATTGGAATAATAATGTCTACCTTATGGGGCTATGGTTAGGATCAAGCAGACAGCGTATATAAGATGTTACGCACTGTGTGTGGCACACAATAGGCATCCAATAAATCGTGGTTGCTGTTACTGTCTCTCAAGTCACGTCTGAGTGGACGTTTGTCTTTCTGTTTGCAGGCTGCTCGGATTTCTCTGTGCCAGGGTCACGGGAGAAGGTAAACTGCTGACGGGAAAGATGACTGTTCATCCCCACCGTCCCTTCCTGTCCGTGCCTGATACTGAAGGCGGTCAATGGGTGAGCGCCCTGTGTTACTGGGCCCAGCGGGGGCCTTCTCCACGTGGCCCAAACACAAACCACAGTCCTAATTCTGAACAGAGCCCCGTGGCCTGGGAGGGAGGAGTCTAATCTTGGCCAACGCCCATCGATTGCAAACTCGGCAGCTACTCTTCCTCCTTGCTCACTCAATCCCCCCAAAATGCCTTTTACAACAAGGGGGAATCACCCATTTTTAGATCAAGAAATTCATGACTGATTTTCACTGGCAACACTTTCTTCGAAAGGTTGCTTCTCTTCTTATACCCTGACTGTGACCATGACGGAACCCTTCCAGCCTGGTCAACACTGCAGGCCAGCCCTGCTCCTTGGACTTTCATTATCCTAAAGAAACATACAAATACAAATATGCACACAAAATATCTGATACAAAAATATCTCTGGCCTTCTCAGAACCTCTGCAAAGCACAATCTGAGCCTTTAGTGGAACCGACACGGGAATGACAGGGACCTTTGTGCCACCAGCACTGCAGCCAGGCCTCTAATCAAGATGGACTTCTCATCACACTTGAATTGCTTACGTCCCAGGACCCTTCCCTGCCCACCTCCCAAACTCACCTTGGCCTTGGCATTGACTTTGGCTTTGTTCTGGAGCAAATATTTGGCCACTTCCACGTGCCCTGCTCTGGCTGCCATGTGTAGCGGGGTCTCCACTTTCTGTAAAATAACAAAATCATCGAAGTGTTAATGCAAGCTGGGTTTCCGAAAGGACACACACAGAGCTCCAAAGTGCCAGCCCAGAGTGGTGTGGGGGTTTTGTCCAAGAGGTAGAGTCACCCCCCTCAGGAGCTCCTTTAGCCTTCAGCCTGCAGAGGCCTGGAGTGTGTGTGCGTGTGTGTGTGTGCATGTGCGTGTCTTCTAGGTACACTTCAAAGTCAACCCCAGAGTTAATGAATGTTTACAAATGTAAATGTATTCTCAGATAACACTTTCAGAAGTTCCCAAATTATTGTCCAAAATAAAACCTCCAAGACTCATAGATGTGTGACAAGCTTAATCGGGAAAGCATCCGTAAACCTGGATGTTCTCCCCAAGTCTCAGCCTACTTTGAGAACTCCACCTCTTCCCCCAGAGAGGAGATCTTGAGATCCCTAGTTAAAGCCGCCCTTTGAGCTCTTGGTCCAGAGCAAAGAGCCCTCACTCTCCCCACAGGCTTACCACGTTGGAGACATTGGGTGACGCCCCCCGCTGCAGGAGGGTCTTCACGATGGGCAGGTGCCCCATGAAGGAGGCTACGTGGAGAGGTGTCAGGCCAGACTGGAACAGACAAGAAAGGAATGAGAAGACAGGAGCCTTTCCCGCTCCTCCAAAGAAGACGCGGCCAGATGTATCCAATGCTTTCTTGCCTCTAGATGCTCCAGAATGGGTTTCCAAGAAAAGGGAGTTAAATGAGATGAGTTTGCTTCCAGGAAAATGGCTGGAGGAAAAGCAACCACTGCAGGGTGATTCTACCCACTTTTACAACTTAACAAATTGCATCTGATCTTGGAAAGCTCCCAGAGACTTGACATATGTTCCCTCGTCTTAGTCACCCCTTATTTATTCCTCTGAGCGGTTTAGACTCGCATACGCACATGCGCCCCTGCAGCCACATATAGCTACCAAGAACCACTCTCAAGGCTACTGAAGGAAGACCGTGGCAGAGCCCAGCCGCTCATCTGCAGAGTTCTCCTACCTCAGTGACAGCGTCGATGGAGGCCCCTGTCTTCAGCAGCAGCTCCATGACACGCATGTGATTCTTCTTGCAGGCGATGTGTAAGGGGGTAAAGCCATTCTGCAGCCCCACACGAAGGGAGACAGACAAGCAGGAGTTTACACGCTAGCCCAAGGAACACCCAGACCCCCTCGCCAGGGAAAAGGCAGCCTCTGCCCCAGCCTATCAGCGATTCCCGCAGACCACACTGTCAGTTACGGCAAAGCACATAAGAGGCAGCTGGCTCCCACTTTATGTACCAGGCATGTCCCTGAACGTGTTGTCTGTAAACCTTTTTCAAAAATTTAATCATAATTTTGGATGCACGAACAGAGCCTGCTGTTTAAAGTTTCCTTAAGGGGAAATTTACAGGAAAGAGCACTTCTGTGAAGCAAATCATGATCCCTCTTCCCAGAAACTGCTGATCATTCTCAGTAAGATGGTTTCTGTGTACCAGCTCTGCTCCTCAGTGATGCACTAGAATGTCAGCTCCACAAAAGCAGGGTTTCTTGTTTGTTTGCTGGTTTTTGTCTGCGCTTTATCCCCCTAGGGCAGTGGTTCTCAAAATGGACAAGATCCCCTCCCCCCACCCCGGTGACATTGAGCAATGTTTGGAAACATTTTCGATTGTCACAATAAGGGAGGAATGCCATTAGTGCCTAGGGGTAGAGGCCAGAGATGCTGCTAAACATCCTACAGTGTACAGGCCAGCCCTCACGATACAGAATATCAGCCCAAAACATCAACAGTGCTGACGTTGAGAAACGCTGCCCACCCCACGATAGCGCCTGGCACTGGTGAGTGCTCAGTGAAAGCTTTCTGAGTGAATGAATGAGCCATCCTTGCTGTTCCTGGCGGCTGTCTAGCCTTCTCCATTCTCCTCCTCCTTGAGGGGAATGGGCAGGAAGGACATGGTGATCGTGGGCATGCTCCGTGCAGAGCTCCTGCTCCACTAGACCCCTGAAGCTGCCCTGGGAGCCCCTGGCCCAGGAGAGGAGGGCGAGGAACCACACTCCCAGCAGGAAATTTGCTTTGGGCCTGAACTCACCTCTGCAAGAGCACCAGGAAAACTGTAAGCCCCTGGGCAGAGGAAGGATGCTAAGCTCAGGCCATTTCACTCGCCCCAAAGCAGATCAAAAAGCCAGGCAGTCTGATCATCAGGGAAATGCAAATCAAAACTACACTAAGATATCACCTTATACCCATTAGAATGACAGAAATATCTAAAACTAATAGTAGCAAATGTTGGAGAGGTTGTGGAGAAAAAGGAGCCCTCATACACTGCTTGTGGGAATGCAAACTGGTGCAGCCACTATGGAATACAGTATGGAGATTCCTCAAAAAGTTAAAAATAGAACTACCATACGATCTAGCCATCCCACTACTGGGTATTTATCCAAACAGCTTGAAGTCAGCAATCCCAAAAGTCCTATGTACCCCAATGTTCATTGCAGCATTATTTACAATAGCCAATACATGGAAGCAACCTAAGTGCCCAGCAACAGACGAATGGATAAAGAAGATGTGGTACACATATACAATGGAATACTACTCAGCTGCAAAACAGAACAAAATCATTCCATTTGCAATAACATGGATGGACCTTGAGGGAATTATGTTAAGTGACATAAGCCAGCTAGAGAAGGATAATCTGTGTATGACTCCACTCATATGAGGAATTTAAAAATGTGGACTAAGAACAGTTTAGCGGATGCCAGGGGAAAGGTGGGGTGGGGGGTGGGCACAAATGGTGAAGTGGTACACCTACAACACGAATGACAAACATTAACGTACAACTGAAATTTCACAAGATTGTAACCTATCAACTCAATAAAAATAAATAAATAATTAATTAATTAAAAAAAAAAAAAGCCAGGCAGTCTCTAAGAAGTCACCATCCCTCTGCTCTGGGCCTGGCTCTGATGGAGTGGCACACCAACCCACGAACCTACCACAAACACTACTTCTTGAGTCAGGTTTCCTGGGCCCAAACCCACCCTTGACCTCAGTCTGTTACCAGGGGCCACAGTCATCGGGTGAAGGAGGCGACACCCAGCTGGATGTGGGGGAATGTGAAGGTTGCCACCCTGGCTGTGCGTTGCCATGCCTTCTGGGCCTTAGCAGGCATTGCCACTCTGCAGGCCCTGAATCTCAGGAGTCGTTCCAGGCACCAGCTGGGGCCCTTCCCACAAGCTCCGGCCATGCAGTCTGGTCCTGCCTCCCTTGGCCCTTGCCCATCTGGCAACTTCTCCAAGAGCTGCCCACTCACCAGGGCTCTGGAGTTGGGTTTGGCTCCTTTATCCAAAAGGACCTTGGCCACTCTGTGATGGCCGCAGTGGGCTGCCACGTGGAGTGGGGTCAGGTGGTCCAGGGTGATGTCATCTATCTCGGCGTTGTATTCCAAAAGAAGTCGGACACAGTCGAGGTGGTCTCCCTGAGCCGCCATGTGAATTGGGGACAAGCCATTCTGAGTGAAGAGGAAAAAATAAGTAACCACAAAGGCTTCTGGGGACAGAACACAGCAATTCAGGGCAATGATTCCAACCTCACTTCTACTTCTTCCCTACACGATGCTCTGTGTGGCTCCTGACGGAGCATAGTTCATTCTGGCTTCCACACTCATGCTAGCCTCTGACTGCAAACATTCTCCTTTCCACCTAGCCAAATCCTCCAAGCCAGCTCTAGCCGGCCCCACCTCTCCAAGAAGCCTTCCCTGACTGCCCTGGACTTCTGCAGCCTTGCTGACCTGTGCCACTCACTTGGGCCTTATTCACGTATTTGCTGAGTTGGATTCGTAATTAACTTTTCAGGTGTGTGTATCTTCTCTCCTTACTTATAAGCTTCTTAAGAGATATTAAGACTGTGCCTAATATCTCTTATATGCCTCCTACAGTGCCCCGTAAACGCATGTAACACACATAGTGGTCCTTAATTAATGTGGTTTGAATGAATGAATGACAATAAAATGTAAGTTGGATCTAAACCCCTCTGTGCATTGCCCCTAACAAATGTACATCGATTGAGAAACTTTTAAGGATTCTCATTGTTTCTCAGATAGCAATTTATTTTAAAAAACATTACAGACAGAGAAGACTCATTCACTCATTCATTCAGACATTGATTCAACAAATATTTATTAAATGATTAATGTGTACCAAGAATGGGTTGCGCTCTGGGGAAAGAGAAGAGAAGAGACATCGCTTCTGGCCTAAGGAAGCTGGTAGACCAGTAGATAAAAGACGAGGAAAGAGACACGTTGTCGCCATTCAGTATGGTGACACCAGGGAAAGCAGGGTCAAAGCACAGAGGGACACAGGAGGGGGGAGTCACAAAGAGGGAGGGACACAGCTCGAGAGAAGGCTTCCAGGAGGAGGTGATCCCTGAGCTAGGACTTCACCAGGAAGACAAAAGGGGAAGAATCTCCCAACAAAAGGAACAACATGGGCAGCGCCACAGCAAAGGGAACAGCATTCGCAGTGCCACAGTGAAGGGAACCGTATGTGCAGCACCACAGAGGCAGCTAGTCCTGAGGCACTCAGGGACCTGTACACAGTTAAACATGCAGGGGAGCACGTGACGGGGTATGGAGCTGGGCTGGAGGGGCTGGCAAGAGCTGCATCATGAGAGTCTATGCACTAAGGGACTGGGACATCGGCTTTCAGAAAGTGACAAGAGAAAGAGGACTTTCAGCAAGGGAGTAACCCAATCAGCCTGCATGACAGCCACGATCAGTGTCAGGGGTTGAATTGTGCGCCTTCGATATCCACATATTGGAGTCCTGACCCCCAGAACGTGGGGATTCCTAACCTCGGAATGTAGCTGTATTTGGAAATAGGGGCATTGCAGGTGTCATTAGTTAAGATGAGGTCATTAGTGTGGCCCTAGTCCAATCTGACTGCTGTCCTTGTAAACGGGAAATCTGGACACACACGCACACATACAGAGAAAACACCATGTGAGGATGAAGGCAGAGAGCAAGGTGACGCGTCCACAGCCAAGGACACCAGAAATTGTAAGCAAATCACCAGAGGCCAGGAGAGAGGCCTGGAACAGGTCCTCCCTCACAGCCTCAGAAGGACCAGTGCTGCAACACTCCAGAACTTCAAGACAGTAAGTTTCTGCTGTTTGAGCCACTCAGCGTGTAGTACTTGGTCACAGTAGCCCACGCAAACTAGCACGGTGCCCACTTACTGCATTTCAGAAAGGCCCTTCCATCCTTCCCAACTGAAAAGCCAGAAGTTCTCAGTAAGGCACTTTTATAACCATCTTTTTTAGCCTCTTTCTAATCATCCAGATAATATAAAATCATTCCTAACTTAGGAACAATTACATAAGTTTAAATACAGGGACTTGGTGGAAAAATGTGCAGAATTTCCTGACCTAATAATATAATTGGCATCAGCAATTTTACCTTCACTTATCTGAGGATTTTTACTTTTATATGCACTTTCAAAGATATCATCTCCTGCAATCATCCTGACTACCCCAGGAGAGAGTAGAACTCTCCAGAAGGGGAAACTGAGGCACAGAGAGAGTAAGAGACATGCTCAAAGTCACACAGCAAATCAATTGTGGATGGAGGATTCAATGAGAAATAAACTGGGGGGTAGACGATACCTCTGCCCAACACACAGACACACACACACACAAAGGGCAGCTTGGTTCTGTGACTCACGACCCAAGTTAGAGATAGCTCTGCAGAACATTCACACGATAATCTGTCAGGCAGTCAACTGGCTTTCATGGTTATGGACTGTGCGACTGTGCTGCAATCTTACGACAGAGAGCTGCTGACAGGAAACCTCCAGTGTGACCGTGAATCGGCCTGGTTTCTACCTTGCTCTGTTTCGACATGACTTCTGAACTCGCCCCAAGGAAAGGGGCAGAGAGCCTGGAGGAGGCGCAGGCAGCACGGGGCGGCCCAGGCAGACTGGAGACCTCAGACCAGAACTGAAGGACGGGCCTGTGCTCTGAGCCCTAATGGACTTGAGAAGAACTGTTTTGCTTTCTTTGTAACTTCACCCCAGCCTGGCCCAGGCTCTAAGACTCCTGGGAGCACTGAGCTCCTGTTTTTCTGGATCCAAGATAAAAGAGACAAGGGTTGACTCAGAGCTAGAGTGGGCAAATAGCTTGCAGGTCAAATCTGCCCGCTGCCTGTGTTTGTAAATAAAGTTTTATTGGAACTCAACTAGGCCACTTATTTGCATATTATCCACAGCCGCTTTCCCACTGCGATGGCAGAGTTGAATGGTTTCAACAGAGACCGTGGCCTGTAAAGCTTAGAAATATTTACTATCTGGCCCTTTAGAGGAAAAGTTTGCCGACCCTGATCTAGATAATAATTAGAGCTATACTGAGTGCCTCCTGTGTGACAGGCATTGGGGTAAACACCACGCACACTGGCTCAGCTAGTAGTATCAGCATCTCTGTTTCTCAGAAATGGGATTTGATCCTGGGTGGCCTGACCTGGAGCCCTGCCTAAGGGATACTCCTCGTGGAAAGGAAGCACACACCTTGGTTTTGGCTTGGATGGGGGCCCCGTGGTCCAGCAGGATCTCTGAGATTCGCACATGCCCATTCCGAGCTGCACAGTGGAGAGGTGTCAATTCATCCTTTAAAAGACAGAGCCAAAAACAGAAAACCCCAAAGGCACCTCTCAGAGGCCGTGTGGAGAGAAGACTGCTCGCAGCATCATTCCAGCCGCAGAAGTGCGCATGCCTCCTTCAGGACCAGCACAAGACTTCCTTCAGCACAGTCTTGTAATATGTCCCACTGCACCCTGGGTCCTGCTGCAGGCTGCTCTGGGAGGCTGAATGTCCATCACTGCGTCACTTCTGGAAGGCAGAATTCCCTCCCCTGGCCTTGCCACAGAGCTTGCTGGCACCCACCTTGGTCCTTGTTTCTATCTGGGCCCCGCGGTCCAGTAGGAGCCGCACCATGATCACGTTCCCCCTGCGGGAGGCGATGTGCAGTGGCGTGATGCCGTTCTGGAGGGGAGGAACGGGGACCAGTCAGGGCACAGCATCTTCCTGTTGAATGCAGCTGCTCTGCCCCCCACTTCCCGGGGCCCCTGGTCCCAGCCCCACAACGGCAGCAGCACAAGCAGCCACTTTAAGCCCACTGTGAGGACATCTCTTGCCTAAGAAAGATTTAAAAACCTGTAAGGACTTGATAGCATCGTAGTTAATCACAGCAAGCTGGCCAAGCCCAGGTCTCCCAGAGTCAACGTAATGGGCTGGAAGAAAGCCAGCCTCCTGCCCTCCAGATTTCCCACTTCTGGAATGGGTGGATGATTAGAAACCTACCCACTAGAAGCCTCGATAGGCATCAGGGCTGTCCCACCACAGGCACTCTGCAGTACAGGGGACACTCAGAGTGCCACAGTGAGAGGCAGGAGTGCCTGATTCTAGACAGCCCCCAGTGCCTGTGCGGGGCCTGCAGGGAGCCTCACCTGTGGCGTGAAGTTGACACTGGCTCCTCTGTTGAGGAGTAACTGGGCCACGTTGAGGTTCTCGTAGTGAGCTGCGATGTGGAGGGGGGTGAATCCCGTCTGAGGCACAAGAGAGGGGGAACAACTTGTCATATGCCATGTACTGTCATTTCTATCTCACAATCAGCCCAGGGATTCTGAAAAAGCTGGCAGGGCCAGAGGACCATATACATAAAGCAGAAGTTGAATGATGAGAACATGTGCTGACAAGTTACATTCCAAAGCCAGGTGCTACCTGAGGGACCCACACTCTTTGTTTTGTGGTTCACATGGACAAACCACAGCCTAGGATTAGGTTACCCTCTGCAGGGCCCATTCATCTGCATGGTTACTTATGAAGAGATCTGAATGAATGAATGAAAGTGTTATGGTGGCTATGATCTTAATTCTAGGATTGTTTCATTCCCCTAAAAGGCTGTGCTCCCTCTGCTGGCTGGCCAAAGGCAGCCCTTTGACCCCTTGGTGCATCTGTTGTCATCATTCTGTTCTTTAACCCCAGACCATGCCTAATCCAGTAAGCAATTTTTCAGACAAATCCCAGTGACCATGGGTGGGGCGACTATGTGAATAACTCAGTGCAAATCCATTCCCAATATAAGAAAAGTAATTAACAGCACAAACTGACAGACAGTGGATCAGGAGTGCCTGAAAACATCAGGCAGTATGTTCAGATGGCTAGCTGTCCAGGCCCCCTGGGAAGCCCGTCTACTTCTCACCTCCATCTGTGGGGAGACCTGCCCCCCGCCACCAGGGGGCAGCCAGGGAAAGAGAGCAGGATAAAATTCTAGAACCCTGCATGCTGGGATTCCAAAGTTTCACCCTGGCTAGAGACCCATCCTGCCCCACCTGGACACTTTTCTGGATGACCTGGAGCAACAAGAACCTTCCGGCCACACGCCAAGCACATTTTTCTCAGCGTTCACCAGGGATTTAAAGTGGGGCTGTCCACTCTGGCTCTGATATGCAGCCGGTGGGAATCCGAAGGCACTGTGGGAGCTGGTGCTCGGCGTGCACGGCTGGCACCATCTCTCATCTGGGTTCATTCTTGGGGAAATTGTTGGGAATTGATGGTGCCTCTGTAACCCATAGAGCTCCTTGGTCCAGGCCCCAGAACTTTCTTGACCCTCGTCTGGCGGCCCTCACCTTGGAAAGCACGTCCGGGTTGGGGTCATTCTGCAGAAGCACCGCAGCTGTCCGGGTGTCGTCGTTGCGGGCCGCGATGTGCAGGGCAGGGAGGCGCACCTTCCCTCTCGTCCCGAAGTTGATGAGGTGTGCCACCACGTTCTCGTGGCCCTGTTGCAGAGCCACAGCAAGAGGTGTGAAGCCATCCTGGACAGAGGAGAGGAGGAAAGACCGACTTGCTCTCACCGGATCTGACCACTCGCTGTCCTCAAGGCAGGACACAGGCTCTCATACCACGGGGCTCCCACTCACGACAGGCCCTCAGCCTGAAATGACCTTCCCCCAGCTCTCTGCTCTTCAAAGTCCTCCTCATCCTTCAAGTTTGGCTTAAATGCCACCTCCTCTCTGAAGCTTTTCTTGGCCACACTTTCTTTGGCTGTAATTTCACAGAGCCCATAGTAATTTTTCTTGAGCACGTATTTAATTTTCCTGCACAATCTGTTCCCAGTCTGACCAAGTACGATGAGGAGCTTCTTCCTACCTGGTTTCTTTCCCTACCCTCCCCCTCACCCCATCAACTGGTGCCAGGATAGTGCCTTGAACACAGCAGACGATCATTCATTTATTCATTTCATGAAAATTATTGAACATCTACCAAATCCAGAAACCAAGCCAGACACTGAGGCCTCAACTGCGAGCTCCTGTCATTAATCCCCTCAGTTGTGTACTTGGGGGCACAGGACCCCATGAACTGGTGAAGCAGAATGATAACGGAGTCATAATCACTGAATCTTACAATGTTAAGGGTCAAGAGAAGCCTTAGGCCTATCTAGTCCAATTTCAGCATTTCACCAATGACAAAACTCAGCATCAGCGCTAACGTGACTTGTCCAGGGTGTCCAGTGGGTTCATGGTCAGAGCCTTCCTCATTAGGGTCCAAGGCAGAGTTGTCAATCATACATACGCACACCACCCCCACCCCTGTCCAAGGAGCCTTCAGTGTTGGTTGCAGTGGGAACATGCTCGACTCTGATGGCATTTCCCTGGCATGCATCTGGGCATTCCTCAAGACCCATAACTTTGTCTCTTACTCCCTTGCGGCCTTAACAGCACCCAGGGTGAGGGCAGTGATCTGAAAGTCGAGAGCACTCAACGAGACTTAACACTGATCACAGCAGAGGACGCATCTCGAGCCATGTCCCAGGAACGCAGGACCCACAATGATGTCCTGCACCTGGAGACTTCCGGCGGCGGGCCATTTTCCCAGGGTACTTACTTCTGTGGCTACATTCTGATTAGCTCCATTTTCCAGTAAAAACTTAACCACTTCCAAGTGATTCTCTTGTGCTGCCATGTACAGAGGTGTAAAGCCTTTCTGTAAACCAGGAGAAAAAGTCATTAAAATTCACCTGCAAGAGTGAGAGATGCTACAACCAGTGCAAACTCCACTAAACCTGAGGACAGCTCTCTCTTCATCCTATTTTCACCTGGCCCACAGGGCAATATCCCCACCTATAACTCCAGTTATAAAAACTCACTGCCACTTTGAAATGGCCTAGTGGGATTATTACAAAAGGCCACAAGGTGGGGGCGACAATCCATGGAAGTCTCTTTCTGCCCCTCACAGCATTAGTTAGCATCTTGCACATACAGCCCCCTCTATTTTCACTCCCTTTTTCATCAACCCTCCATGTCTCACCCACCTCATGCACAGTTTCTCCTCAAATGAGCCATAACTAAACGTATAATTTGGCTGGTTTACTGAAAAGAGATGGGGTCCACAATGACCAATCACATTGTGTAGTATAAGCACAAAAAATAATAAAGGATGCCTTCATCATTGCTTGGAGACACATCGCCAATAAACCTAGACTCAGCTACACAGTGTGTGTGGACTAACACAGTAGCCAGTGTGTCCACTACGTAACAGAACTGCAGGTAAAGAAGAAAGTCGGCGCCCTCTAACCAGGGACCGGAGAGAGCCGTCACCTGCGACTGGGCGTTGACGTTGGCGCCATAGTTGACCAGCTCCCGGACCACCTCGTCCTGACCAGCGAGGGCAGCGATGTGCAGAGCTGTGTTCCCTTTCTGAAACACACGGAGGGAAGAAAGAGAGGAGATTTCCCACTGGGCCTGCGTAAGTGACTGTCAAAGGTACGGGAACAAAGTGCTAGTTGGGGGGAGGTGCGGTGGCTTTCTTTATGACCAAAAGGGGTAGACAACATGTGTGTGTGTGCCTGACCCATCGTACATCTTGAAATAGTACTGAGAGCCCAAGGAGGAAAATTCTTCCTGTTCTCTATGAAAAAAAGAATAGGAAAGCCAACTTCTCAACACTAATCTGCTGCACGCAGGCACAGCGTCCTGTCGCCGGCTGACGGGCGGTCAGCACTCCTCAGGACCCACGCAGCAGGTCTGCCAGGTGAGCAGCCTTCCCTGTGCTCGCAGCTCCTCCCAACCTGTAACTCAGCAGGACAACGCGGGGCCCCCAAGGCCTCCCCGGGGCTCCTAGAAGGGGAGGCCGGCTGATCCATCCCACCAGCTCAGCTCCCTCGATGCAGTTATACCCAACGACCAAAAGCTGGACCAAAGGAACCAAGGGAAGGAGAGGGAGGGAGCTACCAGATGGAGAAGGAAAGGGTGGACATGTGTAACGAGGCGGCGTAATGAAATGAACTCTATGCTGTGTGTAGGAGAGAGAAGGCAAAGATGAAAGGAAGCGGGGAAAAACAGAATAAAATCTGGCAAAGGAAAATACAAAGAAAGAACCTTCTCAATATTAATAAGTAAAATATAATGAGGAAGCATTCTCCAAATAAGAGAGGAGAGAAAAACCAGAGAGAACAAACACTAGAAGAAAATGAGGTACACAATTGTAAAGCAAACTTTTAAAAGCTGAGAACCGACAACAGAGACTAAGGAACCAGGAGGTTCTGAGACGGTGAGCGGAACGGTCAGGCTTTCTTGTCTGGACTCGTCCTGGGTGTTTAACAATAATTCCTCCACGGGGGTCAGGTGGAGCCGGCTTCTCCTGCTCCAGGATCCGGCCTTCCTGTTGGCTCTGTCCTGCCTCCCGGGTGTCCGGAGCACAGTCCGACTCACCCATGGCCCCCACTGGCAGACCTGCTCCATGAGAGGCAGGCGGGACAGGGCCCACGTGACAGCTGCCGTCAAATAGGGCAGGTGAGAGAAAAATGGGACCACAGCTGGATCCATCTGTCCCTCTGCTGCTTAGGGAGCAGAGATCTCAGACGCCCTCATTTTTTCTAGTTCAGACGACAGATAGTTTTTAACTAAACTACATAAACACATAAATCCATCTCAGGAAACTCAAACTCCCACAAGCAGGGGCTTCAACCGCAGTTCGAGTGCTGCAGCCGTGTGTCACCTGTAAGAAAAGTGTCCTCACCTAGGCAGAATTGAGTTGCATGGGGTCCAAGCTCCGTGGCCACCCAGCCACCGCTTCCCAGTGAGCTGGACCCGTGGAAGGCGCCCTGGGCTGGGAGGGGCTCAGGTCTTTGTTTCTAAAGCTTGGCCTATTTCAGGCAGGAGTGTCTGCTTGTGGCCTCCCGAAGTTGTCTTTTGATTTCTCCCGAAGCCTCATTTGATAAACAAAAGGGTTCTTCCTCAAATATCCATCAGAGAATAGTGCCAGAAATGAATTTACAGAAGCTAATTAATCATTTTCATAGAAGTCCAAGAGCCTACATTTAGAGGCCTTGGCACCTGGGTCCGGCTCGCTCACTGTACAAAGTGGAACAGGGCTGTTGGCACCAGAACCTTCTCTAGAAATCAGGACTCCTAACTGTAGGTCTCCCTGTTTAAAGGAAGGAGGCGTGCCGTGTCCATTCATTAGTTTGTCACACACTGAACATGTGTGTGTCAGGTGCTGGGCCAGGCCAGGAGGTACAGAGATGGTTGTGACTGAACCTCCTTGCCCTCAAGAAGCTATGTCAGATGTTTCTTTCCATCTGCCCCTTCCTGCCTGAAATCACATGACACCAGGGCTCTCCCTGAATAAAACCATGCAGAGGGAAGCCGGCCAGTTGTGGACCCCTGGCTGTGGATCTTGGCCATGCCATTTTCTGGATCTGCGATGTGAGGAGCACTGCTGAGGAATGAGAACAAAGGGAAGACCCTGGGGGACAGACCCCCATCTGCACACACACATGCACACAGCGTAAGGCTCAAGAAGCAGGCCCCCTGGCCTTGGGTCAGGAGTCACAGCAAGAGGCGTTGCAGGCCTCTGTCTTCTCTGCCCCTCCCTCAGCGTGAAGGAGCACGGCCTCGAAGAAGCAGGAAAAATTTCTTAGCTCTGTTTGGATCCACAAGGATCCAACCTCTCCATTTCCAGGGAGTCACAGAGCTCAAGGAACGGCGGGCGGTGGCAGCAGGCGCTGAACGAATACAAGTGGAGGGCTTGGAGCTTTCTCCCTCCACTACCAGCTTCGATGCTGAGCTCCCGCCTCCAAGGGGGCAGGGGGGAGGGTGGGGAGAGATTGCTTTTGTTTTGTGCGTTTAAAATTTCGAAGCACAGCTTAGGAAACTAGATTGGTTTGGGTTTTTATTCTTTTTTTAATCTTTCTCATGCTTGCGAGACCCATTACAATTCCCCAATCTGTTATGACTCTTGCTCAGCCCACGGTTTCAGTTTCACCACGTTTTTCCTCCCTCGGTATGGCATTCAGGAACCACGTTGGCTTATAAAATTTCTATAAATAACAAAGACACACCAAGTGTTCACTTGCGAAATAACAAGCAAAGGGGGAAATTCGGAAAGAGTAAAATGCTGAAGCATGATGTTTTCGCAGCTCTTGGAGGGGTGCCAGAGGAGGAAAAGCTGCTCTGGCCCACAGAGCCCGTCAGATGGCACGCTGCTTGCAGCCAGGTACGTGAGAGCAGCAGAGGAAAAGTAACTGCATCCCCTTCATCCACAGAGGGAGCAGGGTGGAAACAACTGGTACTGGTCATGGGGTTAGAGAAAGCACCCCAGGACATTCAGAAAGAGCAACACAGTCTATTTCACCAGCGAGATCTTCTCACCTTCGGGAAATGACATGAAAATTACAGAATTTTACCTTAAAAGATGATTCTACTTTCACAATATTTTGGTACTTCACCTCATAACCATAAATTATATCTGTTCTCTATATATTGTTCTTCTGGTTCTCTGCTTGAGAGGCGGCAAAATGTTTGCTGCATGGAATTGACATTGAGGCTGTGTGTGAGACCACGTTTAATAAATAGCAAATGGAAAATAAGAGGTGGAAGGGACAAGCTCAGGAGGAAAACCATGCAAAGTAACAAAGGAAAGAAGAGAAGAGGAAACAACTCGAGTTAGTAAATAGAGGTGATTATTTGTTTAGTTTTGTTTTGAAATGCTGGCTGCATGTTGCTTAATAAACAAGTAAGACACATGCATGTAGGAAATAAAGGGGATTTTGCAATGTGGAGATGCATCCATGTCATGACTGCAGTTTTGGAACTTAAGTCCCTGGTGTTTATAATCTATTGCTACGGGGAGAAACATATTGCTGCGAGAGGTTGACATCACTTATGCCAAATGCCTCCCAGTGAAAGAGAATGCTGTTCAGGGAATTAGGAAGCAGAGGAAAGAGGTTTGGGAAGGAAGACTTGCTGGAGAAGGTAAGTGAGAAGGATCTGGACTCTCTTCTACAGACCTTGATAACAACAAAGTCATCAGTATTTATTAGAAGACATTTTGACAATGTCTACTACTACTAGACAAATGAGGTAGTATGCACTACCTCATTTAGTTTTCATATCAATCCTGCAACTAAGTGTTATAATTCCAATTTTACAGATGAGGAAACAGGCTGCTCACTGGCTGAGTAACTTGTGAGGTCACAGAGCATGAAGCATCTCAGCTGGGATTTGGACCCAAGGCACCTGACTGTGGGGCCTCCACTGCTCTGAGCCCCCGTCGGGAGTCAAGGACCCAAGGAAGCATGAAGCCGCCAGGAGAAGGGTTTTATTTTTAGGTTTATAATCTAGTGATGGGGATAAAGGAAAGGCCCATTGACTCCTTGTGGAAACAGGGTCCTGTGTTTTTCAGGTGACTTCAGGGATTCACAGAACTGGGAAACGATTGGAAGGACAGGAGAAACTGAGAAGCATGTGTGGGTTTCTCTCAGGAAGGGCTGGCTTCTACGCCAAGGTTTGGAACAATACGCGAGGCATCCATACACTTGAATTTTCAATGGAGAGCTCCCCCTCTTCCTAAGAGACATACCTTGGTTGTTGCTTCTAGAGAGATTTCCTTGTGCAGAAGTTCAACCACCATCTTCACATGGCCTTCTTTAGAGGCCAGGTGCAAGCCATTCAACCCATTCTGTAAAAGAGCAGAGAGGCAGAAAGGGGAAGGTTAGTGGGACTAGGCATCTTGGTTCCAAGTGGTTACAATGAGGCCCTTCCCCACGCAGGGCTGGAGGGGAAGAACCAGAGGGGTCCTGAGTGGAGCCAGCACAGCCTGAGAGCAGAGTCAGCCCAGCCTCTCTGAGCAGCTCTTCTGTAAGAGCATCAGATAGCAGGAGAGCAGGGAAAGAAAGAGCGGATGATAACAAGACCACCATCCCCGGGTATGAACTGAGCGTGAGGAAGCCCTCACAAAACCAACGGATGACACTGAATTCAGGTCTTGGCCAGGCTGTAGGCAGCCACTTAATGGAAAGGGTATAGCTTCAACCCCCTGGTTAACCTTCACAGTAGCAACCAGAACAAGCAAAGAGGCAATACCAGCGCATCCTAAACATTTGCAGAGATAGCTGTATATTTAGTCAAATAACCAATTTTGAAATAAGGTCATATGAGAACTAAATACCACCAACCACCCAGCTATACGATTTCCTCAACAGAAGAATCAGTATAAAACAACCCCTTGGCCACCTCGCCATTTCAAATGTGACCAAAACTTGTCTGCCAGTTAAATATTAGGGGAAAAAATGAGCCAACACTTTCCATGCCCAATCATCAGTCCATAAAAGCAGAACTCTCGCCGACCAGTTAGAGCTTGCGCAGCCTCTGGCGAAGCTCCTACTGTGCTCTGGAGAAAGCAGCCGGGCTCAGGTTTCACCTATCACCCTCCTGGCCTTCAGGTCTCTGCACTTAGACGTCTTGACACTTTCTGGCAAAAGCTGACTTCAAAGAGTGCTGCTTACAGCCCAAAATAATTCTGACAACACGATGGAACTAAATTTCAATTCCAGTGGATCAGTGGATCCCGGCTCCATAGAGAAAGTGATTTTAGTCTGTCAGCAATCCCTGTTCCCTACTTTCCTGTTTTGTTCCTCTCCTGCTTCCCCCCAAGCAATTCTCCCCTCTTCCCCCACTCCTCCTTCCTGTCTCCTTTTTGGGTCAACTCTGCTCTAGCACATTTCCTTTCAGGGAATGCCCCAGAGCCACCGCAGGCTCTGGTCAATAAGAGAGACCCTGGCCACCAAGATGGAGGGGCTTGGCTCCTACGGGTGTGCTTTGAGGGGTCCCTGGCTCACCTATGCCCAAACATCTCCACAGCCCCTCCATGGCTGCCTGAAGTTTTCACTCTCTCTGTGTCAGGGCAGCATTTGTAGGAGATTCCTGTTAAAACACAAACATTCTTCTGGGAGTGGTAGCGCATTATCACACTCACAGATCGGTCACCGCTTTGCTAGAACCAGAAGAGGAAAGTAATGTGTAATTCCTGAAGTAAGGAGGCACAGGATAGGCACCTCATGATGGCAGAAGGCAGGGTGTCCAAAACTCTACACTGGGGCCTTGGACAGGGCAAATATGACAAACAGGGGCCTTGGGTGTCAGAGAAAAGCAAGTGTGGGCTCCGAAGGGAACTTTGCCTACTTATTTAGATCAGGCCGCCCTGCAGCCGTGAACACGCAGAGTGCAGTTAGCCAAACCTTTGCACATCAGCACGGCCCATCTCCCCAGGGTGTGTGCGGGGGCGGGGGAGGGTGGGTGCCCCCATGCAATATTTCCCTATGCAAATGCCTGAAAATCATCATTCGATTTCTTCCTCTTGCAGACTTTGTACTCCAGTCAATGTAGGGTCCAAGGCAGTGTGCGTTATTTATACCCCAGTGTCAATGATCAGATAAAGGCAGGTCAGAGCCAGTTTTGATAAAAGAAAGGGAGAAAGTGATTGAAGGCAAGACGGCCATCCGATAGAAAGATAGAACGGGAACCGGGAGGGAGAAGAGCATTGGGAGGAAGTAAACCAACTGCCCTCAAATCAATTTGTAAAACCCAAATGCACTGAGAAGCAATTTGTCAAGTGATTGGTGTTCTGGAAGCCTAGAGCCACTGCCTCCAGCTTGGCGTCCTCAACTCTACCCTGGGGCAGGCCTGCACAGGAGTCCCCCCTCCCTCCCAGAGCACTGCGGTCTGCAGTCCCCTCCTCAAATCCAGCAGCGGCCTCGTCTGGAAGATTCCAGGCAGCCTGTGACGACGTGGGCATTGGAGATGGCGTTTGCTGCCCGAGCCTCAGCAGGCGCCGCCATCTGCTTCCCGCAGGGACTCAGTGCGGCAGCAGCAGTGTTGCACACTGCTGACTGCTGGAGTTTTCACGCTGACTTGGGCAGCACAGTCACTCTTCACGAGCATCGATCCCGAATGCCTCAGAGCTGGGAAGCCGGCAAGTCTAGAAGGAAAACACCTCCTGTGGACCTCTAATGCTCCAGGGTGGCCGTCCCTGCTCTTTGGAGCCAGTGTCAGGATCTCATTCCAGAGGGATTCTAGACATACTCTCAGCCCAGAGAAGCCTGGGATCGAAAGGGATCTTGGAGATCCCTGAATGCTGAAGAAATCAAGGTCCAGAGGAGTCAAGAGATTAGCTAAGGTCACACAGCCTTTCTAGGGCACACCTATGCACAGCACTAACCTGGATTTCCCAGGAAAAAAGGGTTTTGAGGTTTTTTCCCCCTCGGAGCTGGTGTGTTTCTTTTTATCAGATGATGAAAGAACATTTTCCCTTTTTTGATTACTCGGCAGCTCAGAGCCAACACTCGGTCACGATAGTCATCCACATGTGTCTGCTTGTGACCACTGTACCTGATCTCCAGGATTTTATTCCTCGCCATGGTCCACTGAAAGCCCCTCTGCTTCCCTCCCCGCCACGTCTGCCTCCGTCCCAAAGCCGCACTCGTGGCAGAAGACGGTGCTCTCCAGCATCAAAGGACCCGTCTCAGCAGATCTGCATCTCTGGTACTTTCACTCAGCTTCCATCCCAGATCCTGGGTTGAGGATCCCTTTCTTCTTTATGACTTTTTATTTTTCTCACTTGAGTTTTAGTTTGCGTGTTCATGTTCAACACGGTCACCCTAAGTTACTTCCAAGTCCACTCTTGTGGTGGTCTGAACCCAGCACCCTCCTTAGGGCCACAGAAGCAAGCCGGCGGGCATGGTTGTGGCCAGCACGCAGCCACCTGCGGTGAGCATTTTCTTACCCCAATCAGCACACATTTGCTGAGAACCTACTCTGCGCCTGGGACGGGGCCAGAGGTGAATACAGCACAAACCCTCGTCCTTGAAGTTCTCGGCTTAGCAGAGGAGGCAGATACATAAAAAATAAGTACAAATTCATGGAGAAAATGTCAAAAATGGATGTACAATACTAGAAGTAGCACAGAGGAGAAAGGAGTTGCTCTGTCAAGAGGGTCAGGAAGCTTCATGAAGGCCTTTTCAAGGAAACCGGCACACGGCCAGGGTTACAAGTTCATTGACAGTGGCAACCTGAGAAGCCGTATCTGAACTTAAATTCTAAACCCATGAGCTAAAATTTTAGAAACGATTCTCCAAGCCATTCTCATCAAGTGCCCTCCTCTTCCTTCCATGAAGCATCTGAATTTAAGGGATGCACAACCATCCAGACCCACAGCAGCAAGTTTTCTCCAGCACTTGGCCTCAGCAGGTGGATGGCTGATTGCCGTCCAGCCGCTGAAGTCATTGAATGCCTGAAAACTAATTTACTGCACCAAGGAGCTCATACAACTGTTTTATTAAATGCATAACTGGTCTATACAGGAGAGCACTTCCAGTAGCTTAAAAGAGTGTTTCATGAATAAACACCATATCTAATACTTTCTTTTTCTTTAAGCTGATTTTTTTTATTGCTCAGACAAGAAAGGAGGGGTGCAAATTCTGTGAGCTCTTTGTTCTTAGCTGTAACTACAGACAGAGATGAATTGCAATCTACCATCCCTTCAAAGCCAGGATTCACGTGTTTTATTTTAGTTAAATCAAGTTTAGGTTGTTTGCTAAAAGGAAAAGGCAGGCTGCTGAATCTTGACTTGCATCTTCTCAGCCACTCCACCTAACCTTCACAGCCACTCCTCTTGATGCTGAATGGCAGACAGACTGCTGAGGGGGATTTAAGGGGGAAATCACACATTTCTTCCCCCAAATAACTGGCTGTAGAAGATGAGCAAGACAGAGGTGGAGGAATATGAGAGTCAATGCTTCAGCTAAATTACAAGTTGGGGAACAAAGCAAGAACTGCTTGCGGTCACTTTTTTAACTGCACGCCCTTCTCAGGGGAAAACACCAGCTTGCCAGATTCCTCTTCCTAAAGACACCTCCTTCTGCGTCTCCAAATACGTGTATGTTAGACCAGCTGACACTGTCCCACAGCTCTTGGCTGCTCTGTTCTGTTTTTCTTTCCCCACTCTTTTTTTCCAATTTTGATCACTCTACTGACTTATCTACAAGTTCTTTGATTCTTTCCTCAGCTGTGTCCAGTCCATTGATGAACCTATTGAAGAAATTCCTCATTGCCAAGAAAGGTTTTTTTTTTATTTCTAGCATTTCACTTGACTCTTTCTTATAGTTTCCATCTCTCTGCTGAAATGCCCCATCTGTTCATGAATGTTGTCCACTTTTTCCACTAGATCCTTTAACACAGTAATCACAGGTATTTTAATATATTAATCATAGTCATTCTGATAATTCCAACATCCAGTTCATCTCTGAGTCTGGTTCTGTTGATTGCTTTGTCTCTTGACAATGCTTTGTTGTTTCTTGCTTTTGTGTGTGTGTTGTAATTTTTAATTGAATGCCACACATTATGTGTAGAAGAGTAGTAGAGACTGAAGTAAATAGTATTTATGCCTGGAAATGGACATGCCTCTTCTTCTGTGAAGTTGTTACCGTGGGGGTGGGGGCTGAGTCAATCTAGTCAGGAGTAGACCTAGCTCGGGTTCTGTTACCTTCAGTGCACCACAGCCTTCCAATTCCTCTAAAGGTAGGCTGTTGTTACCTTGAGCTTAGAGTAGGAGCTGGAGTGCCACAGGGTTTTTCTGTGTTCCTGATCTCCCCTGGGCTTTCAGCCATCCCTGCATGCCCACGCCTCAAATGGGGTCTTACTCCATGCTCTTGCCCCTCTCCCAGCAGTAATATGTTCTTCCTGGTTGTAAGGTGGGAGCATGGGCGTTCTCGTCTGTCCTAGTCCAGCTGCAGTCTTAGGCAGGCTGTGCTCCTGGACCTCAAAGCTGGAATTTTTTTAAAGCAATCCTTCCCCTCTTCTCTGTGGCAGCGAAATCTGCTTTGTCTCTCTACTTGGTCTTGGGTGGGAGTTCCTTGCTCCTCCTCCAGTAGCAGCAGACCTCTGCTCATTGTTGATGTAGGATCCTGGCCTAAGATGGTTTCCTGCCCTCCCCTAGGAGTGGAGGGTTCCGCCTGCACCTTTCCTTCAGCAGCACTGGCTCTCTACCTGTGTCTTGGGGTAGGAACGTCCCCAGGGGCAGGGGCAGTCCATTTCTATTCCTCCCCATGGAGAATGCATTTTTGCCTATGGTCTGAAGGCAAGGTTTGTCTTTGCTTCACGTGAGGGAAGAGTGCAGGGAAGCAGGCCAGGCTGTGTCTGCTCCTCGCCTCCCCCCTGCCTCCATAGCCACCAAGCACCTCCTGCACTCCTGTGCCACTGAGGGAGCCTCTTGTTGGTCTTCCTGACTTACCCAATATTTCTGGTGAGGCCTGTGGAGAAAAGCTTATTCCAGAAACACTGACCCACACTGGCCTCTAAGAATTTGTTAAGATTTTGGCTTGTCCGGTAGCCACCTCTTTCTCCTGTACTCTGCCCAAGCTGAAACAGTGGCCTCACCCGGAGGGGCTCGTTCCTCTTTGGAATTCAGTTAACTTGGTTGCCTTGCACGCTTAGCCCTCTGACTAGCTTAGCCCTTGGGCTCAGGAAAAGTGATAATTTTGTAGATTATCCAGCCTCTTCTTATCGTTAGGGTGGGAGCAATGTTCTTCGAAGCATTTTACATCCTACATATCCCTGTGCCGACCCTGCACGGCCACCTGGCTGCGTATGATCTCATTCGCTTGGTTCTAACACAGCAGACAACCTTCTCAGGCTCTTTTCAGCAACAGTATTCATGCCAAGCACACACACCTGGAGTTCTTCATCTGCCTTTGCTCTTTTTCAGGTAAAACGTCAATTTAGAGGATTCTTCTGAGAAGCAATCTGTCCAATGGGAGGGGGAGGAGATCTCAGCCAGGCTGTGTTTCTTTTAACAGTTTTAAGAAGAAGAAGAAAAAAAGTTACATTCAGCCTGAATGATTTAATTTGGAGTATTTTCTTGTACCAACTGTGAGAAATTCCACTGGCAAAACACACAATTCCAGACATTTGTTCTCAGTAAATGATTCCTCTGTTTAGCATCTCTGATTGCCCCAGTTACACTAATTGATTTCTAAATGTACAGATACAGTAGACATGTCATAGGACATTTACTCCACGTCCTGTGCAGAGCAGAGGACAGGGTCAGACAGAAAGGTCATGGTGTTCCGAGATCCCTGCTCTCTCTGAAAATCCCGAGAACATCTCAATAGCTGATGCTTACACGCTTGTGCAGGCACACAACCCTGCCAGTCCCCATTCCTTTTCTCACAGCTGTTTATTCTACCCACAAACATGGCTGGCCCTGCCCCCTCAAAGCAGGCAGCCTCAAGCTGTGTCCTGAGGACCTTGAGGTCCACTTGCCCCTCCCACCTCACGTCCCCTGAAACTCATTGTTTCAGTCTCCCACCCCCTTTCTTTGAGCTAAACAGTGTTTCCAGAGGACTTAAACTAACGTATTAATGTAGTATCCAGGAAGCATGACCTTTCCTTTTCTTTTTTTTTGTTGAGGAAGATTCACCCTGAACTAACATCTGTTGCCAATCTTCTTCTTTTTTTCTTTATGTGGGCCACCATCATAGCATGGCTGCTAGCAGATGAGTGATGTAGGTCCGTGCCCAGGATCCAAACCCAGGCTGCCAAAGCGGAGCGTGCCGAACTTAACCACTAGGCCACTGGGGCTGACCCAAAGCATAACCTCTTCACTCATAAACGCCTACTACCACGTTCCCAGTTCAGCTTACTAGATTTCTTGGCCACTGTGAGCCAGGCCCAGAGGCAATGGAGCACCAGCCAGGGGAAGTTTTGATGGGAAAGGAAAGGACTGGAGTCCTGGGAAGAATAAGCCAAGAGCAGTGGCAGAGAAAGCCAAGAAGTCTGAGAAGCCCAGAGTGAACAAGAGAGGCAGGGCAGAGGGACTTCTAGGCAAGGTCTTCATGCCACACTCCACTTTATCCACACGGTCAGTAAAGAACCAGTCGGAAGATCTCGCCCCAAGCAAGGACAAGGATGTATACATAGACGGTCCCCACCTCGGGTTTATACTTAATATCCCACTTTCCTACTCAGTCTGGATTCTCTATTGGTTTGTGCTATCTGTCCAGAGAAGGTATTACACTCTATGATACGAAAGTTTAGTTCCCCAAGTAACAACCAGCCTGTTCATCTGTGACCTGCAGCTTTGCTCTATTATTTGTCCCTGTTGGCAGAGCAAGAGCAGTGGCATTATATATTTGCAGGTCTGCAGTCCTGAAATAGCGTAGGAAGTAAGGATTTAAACAGGGCTTATGGAGAGAAAAAAAGGATTGAAATGGTGGCCATTTCTACCCCAAATGCAGAAATCGATGCCAAAGAGAGAAAGAGGAAGGGAAGAAAGAAAGGCAGAGACCATGGAAACCCAAGGCAGAGGGGACAAGGAACAAAGACGAGATGATGGGAAAGGAGGGAGGGATTGACCGTCACATGGGCTGACGAGACGAGGGAATGCATTAAGCTGCTGGCAAAAAACTACATGAACAATACAAATCTTGATTCCTTTCCTCGAATTGGCTGCATTAAATTTTCAGCCAAAACAGAAATGAAATCAAAAGTGAATGGGAGTTTTCCCATCTTCCCTTCTCTTCCCTTGTCCTTCCCTCCCCTCCTGGCTCGGAAACATTGGCATCTGAGGATGCAGGGCAGTGAACCAACTGAGGGCCCTGCTGGGGTACCTGTTGACAGTAGCGTGTTTGTGTCTGAGAAGGAGGAGGGGGTACTGGAGTGTTTGGGAGATTGTTACCTCGAGCAAATAAATAACTATGCTGAGGATGATGCGAATCAGTGGGAGTCAGGTTTCCCACTGTCAGAAGGGATTTACAAACCCAGAAAGGGGAAGGGCTAGAAAGACCCCTGTGGTGTTGGACTAGAATTGGAAGTATTGGCATGATCTCATGGATTTTAAATATATATATACATATACTCACTAGTTTATCCCCACACACTAACCACTAGCAATGTGCACATCAAGTAACCAGATGTTGGTGTCTAAACACCATCCTCCACTAAAGGGAACCAGGATCCTTGGAAAAATGGCTGATCCAGGGTTGGGGCAGGGACAGAACAAAATGACCCTGGGATAACTTGTGCCAGAAAGTAAGGAAATGTTGAAAGAATCTAAGGACGTGTCAAAGAACAAAGAAGCCAGCTTATCGAAAGGGTTTCTATTGGCCTAACTTAGGTTTGAACTTGAAAATAAATCATGAGATTATCAGATTACCACCCATCGAATCAAACCAGAACCCATGAGTCTGAACAGGTATGAATAAATAATGAAAAAAGTAAATCAACAGGGGAGAAGGAAAAGCTGATCCTTCAGTGGAATGCCAGCTAATAAACGCGAGAAATGATGGAGATGAAGAACCACTCTTTGGAACCATCACAGTGGTGGCTGACACAGGCAGACGTCAGCAACGTACGCCAAGGCTGGAGGCTGGAAGTTTGAGGAGAAACAGGATATTGGCATTATGTTGGAATATCCCTCCACCCCCCACAAAATACTGATCAACTACAAGGGAAACATCGATGATTTTATGGTAGAAAAACCTGGCAGACACCGACTTCACCAGGTGATCCAGGGGTGGAAAGGGAGCATGATTTCTATGGTATTCCTGCCAAGAATGCACTGCTTTAGTCTGCCATAAGGGAACGTCAGCAGATGCAGTTGAGGTTCAAACTACAGAACGGAAGACTGTCAAAAACATGAGAGACAGGCAAAGACGGAGGAAGTATTCTAGATTGAAGGAGACTATGAGACATGACAACTAGATGCAAAATGTGTTCCTGGATAGACTCCTGGAACAGAGAAAGAGAGAGAGAGAAAAGGCCCTGGGAGGGGGGGGCGGTTGGGGGGATGTTGGGGGATGGCAGGAAGGGAGGAAAGGAGTGGGGAAGGGAGAGAGGGAGGGAGAGAGGGAGAACAATTTCTCATTGTTGGGACAGTGGCAAATGTTAAGGGGGTCTGTGGATGGTTGTGTGGCACGAGCGTTGATTTCCTGATTGGGAGGCTTGTAGGGTGGTTATGTGGGAGAGTGTCCTTACTGTTGCCTGGTGCACACTGGAATGTCCAGGGGTGATGAGGATTCTGTCATATAGAGTATAGTGATAAACGAACAGATGACAGATAAGAACAAATGCAGTAAAATAGTAATAGAGACTCTGGGTGAGGCAGATGTGGGCATTCTCTACTCTGTTCTTGCAACTTTTTTATAGGTTCGAAGGAGCAGTGGGAGAAGCGTAGACAACGTGGTGGGAGAAGTGGAGGCAGAGCTGTGGGGGACTCTGGCTCTGGTGGGAGAGGATGGGTGGCCGGTTCGGGTTCTTGCACGTCTAAGGACTCAGAGCCAGTGTGAAGAGCTGAGCACACGCATCCCTCCTATTTCTAAAGGACCCAAGAGGTGTCAGCTTTACCAGAGTTCTGAGACGATTCCAGAATGGAAACCCCAGAATGCCACCAAACCTTGCCAGGAGAGCAGCCCCCAGCCCTGCGTGGGAAGCAGCTGAGGGGCAGCCTCTTCCGGAGGGAAGGGGAGGCATCATGTTCCAAAGGGCCATCCCACCTGCAGCCTCTCTCCAACCCAGATATCGCATGGCTCCCCAGAGACTGCTTGGTGGGAAAGGTCTGCTAAAAATATGTGGTCCTGGAATCTAATGAATCAGAAGCCAGACAGAGCTGAAGCAATTGCCATAACCCTGGCGGAAAATCACACCTTATCTCCTTTGCCAACCTGTCTCCTGTCCAGGAACAGGGAAGGGAGAATGAGAGCAGAAACCGAGAGGAAAGCGCAAACTCAGACAGAGGTGGCGCAGATGGAAAACAACAGACTGGCTCTAAGCACGTTCCCTAATTTGCTTTAGTACGATCTAAATTTAGCTCTCCGACCCAGGTAGCTCTTAAGATTCATTGTTTACTAGATGTTCATGAGGAGGAGAAACACTCTAATGCTTTTCATTATCTTTAAAAACGAAAAAAGAAAAAATATACCCGCACTATTTCAGAGCTCGGCAAGGAGATGAATCCATGCCGCCTCGCCGCCTCTGCGCTCTGTACAAACGCTGGGCAGCCTCCGCGCCCGGAGGAGTCCCCCGGGCTCAGCGCAGAGAGGCTGCGGGGTGAAGGCCTCTGGGAGGCCGGAGGAGGATGTGCGCTCAGGTTAATGAGAGAATGGAATTCTGAAATCCAGCCCAGCAGCTAAGAATATCTCCTATGGACTAGAAAGAGTTTCCATGTCCGAGATCTTGGCATTCCTTTAAAAAGATAAGAAAAGCCAGACCTTGAGAAGCAGGGCAGTGAGTTTAGAGGAAAGAACACTGGATTGAGAGTTTAGGCCTCTGAACTGCCCTCCTGATGTGTCACTTCATCCCCCGGGGACTCAGTCTACATATCTTCAAAATGATAGAACTGCTCTATCTCCTAGCTTCCTCTTAATTCCACAATTCCAGAAGAAAACAATGTAACGGCTCTCGGAAAACAATTAAGATACACATGTAGAGATGCACAGAAAAAGGGATGGCAAGGTTCACAGCAAACTGTTCACAGTGATTTGGGGAGTGGGGGTCTGCGGGGAGTCTCACAGAAGACTTTACAGATTTCTGTATAGTGTGAATTTTTAAACAACCGCAACGCATTAATTTGTGTTAAAAGTCATGAAACACTAAAATCAGGGACACAGTTGTCAAAAATGTTTCTATCAAAGAATTCACAATCACATGAAAATAATCCCAGGCAAATTCATACGCATAGCGTATCCAGTCAGAAAGAACGGGGTTAGCATTCCCTCTAATAACCAGAGAGGCGAATCCTCCTTCAAGGCCCAGATCAAATGTCGTTTTTCTCTGTGACTTTCCCTGTCCCTCTCTCATCGCCACACCACACCCTATTTCTGGCCCCCCAAAAGCGAGCTACTCCCTCCACTGTGTTCCCATGGCACTCGAAGACTCTATCAAGGACCTTATCAGATGGAACTGCATTTATCTGCTCTGTGTCTGTGTCTCTCAAAGTGGACTTTTTGAAGTCCTGTTTTCCTCTTTTGTATCTTAGGTCCTAGCATCAGGCCTGGCACATAGCATGAGCTCCAAAGGAGTTTGCAGAATTGAATGCACATTCATGCAGCCTGACACACACAGAGAGCCATCTTTTTTCTTAGATTCTCAAGACTATCACAGCTAGTTTTCATATTGTAAATTCACGACAATCAAACCATAAAGTGGAGGTTGGAGAGTGTGCTTTCCTTGCAATATAGTCCATATCATTCTTGACGATGCTGCTCACCCATTTCCTGGTCCCTGGGATCCAGAGATGTCCGGGTTGTTGCTACAAATGGATATTTTAATATAACTGAACTGGTCAGTTAACTCCTCCGTAACCGAGAAGGAAGGGAAAGGAAAAGGAAAGCAGGACAGGGAGGTCGCCCGAGGAGCAGCGGGCTCTGCTGCATGGTCTCAAGTCCTCTGTGGGGCGCGGTGCAGACACTGGGGCTGGGTGCTGGGAGACCCGGCCGCTGGGTCAGGAAGGCTCTTGGCCTCTGCCTCCGAGTCTCGAGTCTCGGCGACCTCCTTTGTCAATCTCCTGCTCTATCCACCTCACGCAGGGGTGTGAGCACGAAAAGTGATTGGGCCTGGGGCCGCCTGGTGGTGTAGTGATTAAGTTCACGTGCTCCGTTTCAGTGGCCCAGGGTTCGCAGGTTCGGATCTGAGGTGTGGACCTACACACTGCCCATCAAGCCATGCTGTGGTGGCATCACACATACAAAATAGAGGAAGATGGGCCCAGATGTTAGCTCTGGGCCCATCTTCCTCACCAGGAAAAAAAAAAAAAGTGGTCAGGCCTGGAGAAGGGCCTGGGAAAGCAGAGACACTGTAGAACCAGAATCTGTGATTATTAAACACAGTGGGTCACTCTGACTCACAACAAGTAATGAACATACTTTAAAACTACGAATTGGTCATTATAATTAGCAAGATGAACATCAAATAGCTTATTTCTGCTGAGACGCAAAAGCAGTTCACCTATTTAAAATAATTCAGAGGGTGGGGGTTTTCAAGTTTCATCTTTTTCACTAATACCTTTTCTAGTAGGAACCAGAACTTCAGAAGACTCCACAGCACCAGGCGTAGGGGCATCTAAGGGCTTCTCTTGTTTACTTCTCTGCATGCCACAGAGCACCACCTTCTCAGTGGGGGCTGCAATAATATATCCTTCTCTCTCCATTATTGCTATTCCAGAACTGCAACAAGGCAGCACGTTCTAAGAAGGCTTAACGTTGCCATATTATCATATTAGGAAGGCTTTCTGTCTGAGTTTGGGGGTGCAGGCAGGATTTAGTGACTATGCAGTTGAATGCCATTTCTATGCCTGGCAATAGTTCCTAAGAAAAAGAAAATGACAGAGAACAGTAACAGGCTCTGCATCCACCCTGATATGGACATAACCTCATTAGCCTGACTGCCCACCATCCTCACGCTCCTTCATTTCATTTACCCCAACCTCACTGATGCCCTTCACCACTCCTGCCTTTGCACAGTCTGCTCCTTCTCACTGCCATTCTCTTTTCCCAGTTCTCTTCTTAGTAAACTCCTACTCATCCTTAAAAGCCTTTCTCTGACTCAGGCATTTTAGCCGCTACCCTGAGACTAGAAGCGTCAGGAAAGCAGGCACTGGGGCTCACCCACCACTGAGTAGCCAGCACACAGCAGCTCAATAAATATTTGTTGAATGAAGGCACAAATGGATGAAAGCAACCTCTGTGCTCATTCTGGATGGCACATATAACACTGAATGTGTAAGCTTCTGTTTACAAGCTGGACTTCTTCTCCCGCTTCTGAGTTCTTTGAGAGTGTGTGTGTGTGGGGGGGGGGGAATGAATGGATTAAGCCTTAGCAAGGTGCTTGGGTCACTGTAAGTGCTCAACCACGTTTGCGGAATAAATAAATGAGCAAAGAAAGTTCAGGTGGTCTTCTTAAGCCCACCTCACCAAATCCAAAGTCATAAAGCTCAGAAGATACTCAGAGGTAACCTCTAGACCTCAGCTGTCTGAACTATACGGGGGGAGAGTTGAATGCCATGATCTTCTCTAAGTTCTAAGATTCTGTAATTTGGAAAGGAAGCAAGCATCACAGTCACCAGAGCCCAACAAATCCTGATCTAAAGACTTAGCATTCGGTGTCTGTAGAAAAGACTACTCCAGCAGAAACTATTGTTCCAGGTGTTCCATTTATTTGAAATGCCTAAAGCCCTTTACCTTCAAGATAAACAAGTACCCAGCAGTGATGGGTACATGTGTAATGTCCATGTGAAGATTTGGGGAGCATCAATGGAACCAGAACGGTTTCGCATGCTTCCCCTGGCTGTTTCGGCACTAGAAATCGTTCATGTGTTTGTCATTGCGATGACATGTGATGGTCAAGCTTCTGGAGACCGCAGCAAATACTGCCACGTACTTGACGAGTGAGGCTACTGCCAGAATCTGAACCATCATCATGCAGGAGAGTCATTATCCTAAGAACGACTATGTCACGATGCTCTTTTAGATGGAGTTCCTATGTGGGCTAAGTGCCAAGTACATAAGCTTTAGACATTGGTGGTTACAGCAGACTTAACGTCTGCTGACAGAATCTGTGTGCCAGGTAGAATCCTGACGAGGAGCGCCGAATAAAACAAAGCCCGCTGCCTTCGCGCTGCCTCCATTTTAGTGAGTCAGGCAGTAACAAGCACAATGGAGAGAATAAGACAGGCTAAGAGGACGGAGGGGCCTGGGCTGCTCCAGAAGACCTCTCTTCCAACTCTTTGCCTCATGCCAGCACTGTAGACAACAAGGCTTCTCCTTTTGGCGTGAAATTTCCTCCTGAGGTCTCCAGTAACTTTCTTTCCTATCAGGAAGGCCAAGTGAGGCAGTGCGTGTTAGCGTAATAAGAACAGAAGCCTAACACATGAGGCTTCTGCCCCTGGAGCTACAGCCCCGGGTTCCCAGTGGAGCACCCCTGCTGCCTCGACAATTCTAGGAATTCAGGAGAACAGAGGCTCTCACTGCTCTCCGCTTGTTTTCTTCTTATTTGTCTAAGTGGTAAATGTATAGAGTCAATTAGTTCATCCCATAACATTTTTTTAAATTGCTATGGCTTCCATAATAAATTATTTTGATTTGATTAAGTAATCTAGGAATAATTCTGGAACTGGAACATACGAAGCTGATATTGGTAAGTACATAATTATGTAGCCATTTATTTAAACAAATATCGCGCCTCTATTGCGTGACTCCCCTACGCTGGGCGCTGTGAGGAGTACGCAGTCGTGGACTTCGCCCCCAGGTGATTTAGCATCTACTAGGACAGATAAGACTCGATCAACGTTACCATGCTATATGGTAGACACGACTGAGCTGCAAGAGAGGACTGATCAACTGTAGGAGAGACCACCCCAGGCTCTGGGCATCATTGTGTCTTCATGATGGCTTTTGAGCTGACACATGAACCAACCAGCCCATCGCCATGTGGCTGCTGCAGTGGCAAGAATGACACCGTGCCAGGCTGAGTAAAGGGCCCCTGGCCCCTATGTTCCTTTGGGTCCTGTGTGCTGAGACCACCACGGCCAGGGCTCAAAAGTCAACCCTTAAAGAGGCCTTCCTTAACTGCCCCACCTAAAACACCTTTCTCCTCCATGGTACTTCTCAGTAGCTGACATGACATGTTTGTTCATTTTCTTGGTTATTGTCTGTCTTCTTTACCTGTGTATAAATGTCACCAGAGCACAAACTTCGTCTATTTTGTCTGTCTTGTTCAGTGCCTAAAATAGTACCTGGCACCAAGTAGGTGTTTAATAAAGACATGTGGACTGACCCCCACAAAGACTCTGGTGGGATTATATTCAACATGCCTCTCATCCCAGTTTTCATCAGCCGACGCCAGCATTTGACTTCCTCGAATGCTGAATGACTTCCAAATATCTATCTTTGGGTTGGACCTCTTATCTGAGTTCCAAGCTCAAATATCCAATTGCTTACTATATATCTTCACTCAGATTCCTCAAGGACTCACACAGCTCTGTTCCGGCCTCCTCACCCCATTTCCGCACACTAAGTCTGCTCCCAGCGTTCCTGGTCTCAGTGAATGGTGCCACCCTCCACCCCCTGCATAACTCAGACACTTGAGGGTCATTCTTGGAGCCTCCTTCCCTGCCCTCCCCCATCCAATGCATCACCCATGCCTGGTCACTTTGTTCCATCTCCACAGCCACGACCCTTCTCCAAGCTACTGACATTTCTCTCCTGGACTACTGAAATAGTCTCTGACTGGCTTCCCCAATCCATCCCTGGCCCTCCCATCTATCTTCCACACAGTAGCCAGTGTGACCCTGTAAAGCACACCGCCAATCACGTGCTTGGATCTGTGGTTCGCTTCCCTCTGCTCTTAGGATAAAGGTCAGAATCCTTAACCCGCCTTCAGCAAGCAGGGGGATATTCCACCAGAACGCAGCGACACAGCTGTCCAGCTTGTTAAGTGCTAAAACACCTCCATTCTTCTCGGTCAACAGCCACTGCCTCAGCACCCCTGCTGCTCTGGCCACTCTGTCCCCTCCCCCAGATCCTTCCCCTCAGTCAGCAACTGTAGGGTTAACATGTGGCGCAGCAGGCAAACACACCCCCACGCACACAATGCACACACAAGTGCATGCATGTACACTGCACTGCTCCAGCCCTGGGGCGCACTGTCCTAGTTGTTGACCATTGTGACTATTGCTCCTGCCTATAAGGTCCAGCGTGATCCCAACTTCACCTCTCCAGCCTCACCTGGTCCCTCCTGCTCTCTGCCCTGCAGCCACTCTGGCCTTCCATAAACTTTCTGGGCTCTTCTCTGCCTCAGGGACTTTGCACAGGCTGTTCCCCACCACTGGAATGTTCTCCCTTTCCTTCAGCTCATTAACCATACTCATCCCTTAGCTTAACTATCTCTTCCTCATGGTAGCCTTCTCGACCTCCAACTCTAGGTCAAGCCTCTCTTATATATTCTCACATAATCCTATGCCTTTCCTTCACAGTTCCTAACAGAGTTTGGTTTGCATATCTATTTATGTGATCATTTGACATAGTTCTCACTACCAGTAGACTACAGCTCAGAGAGGATGAGGACTAGGACTTTCTTTTTTACTCTTAATCCCTAAAGCCTTGCAGTCCACGTACGTGTGCAGAGAGGCCCTTGGCTACATGGGTCTAAAGCTGGAACACTGCTTGAATAAATGAGAGGATCAGGCCTTCGTACAGAGATACAAGTGCATGCATGAGTGTATGTGTGTCCTTCTGTATGAATTTGTTCTTTTCTAAAAGTATAATAATGAGATGATGACAAACATTAGTAGACAGTCTATGCAATGAGGAAACTGCCCTGAATTTTCAGATGTCTCTTATGTAAGCTCAGAGTTCCTCTTTTCACACTACTTAGAGTAATTACTTCCTATTACGGCAAGCAGTACGCATTCTTTCCACAAAACATGCTATTTGAAAGTGTGTTACTTACATAAGGATCGGGATTTGCTGTCTTACCACTCTCACTGGCCACCAGCTCGAAGGATTCAAGCAAAAGCACACTCTCAAGCCCTGACCCCAGGACAAGAGCCTGTTTTTATCCTCTCAAAGCAACGAAGGCATGTTTTAAAGAGAAGAAAGCTGCAGTCTCATTACGAGGCCGGCTCTGTGACCAGCGGAGAGCAGCAGCATTGTCCCGATGGGCGCGCTAACGTGTTTATTGAGGGCGAAGTTCAGCTACTGGAGTCCCCCATTACCAGGCTCTCCACTCCAGAGCAGAGGCCGAGCCGCCCTAGAAACCAGAATGAGGCCCGCAGCGCCCCACCCCTGGGCAGCCCCGGAGCACAAGGCACAGACCAACAGCGCCCAGACGGGCGGAGGAGCTGCGGGGAGAAACCGGCAGCTAGGGGCTTCCGCCGTGGCGAATCCCCCTTCTACTCCCCTCTGACATCCATTTCCTGGCTGGCAGCAGGTTCCTTTTGAAACAAAGAGGCAGGCCGTAGCCAGGACAGCAGTCTCCAGCCTGAGGTTGGAGCCTTCCTGTCACCCGCACTGAGACTGACACCGGAAACGATGTCAATAAAGTGCAGATCCTCCCTGGTGCCCGCTGCTCCTTGAGCGCGAGAGGAACGGGGAGGTGCTCCGAGGAAATGAGGCAGAGGGACGAGCCGCTTACCCAGGGCCTCACCAACAGGAGACCAATCAGGACAAAGCCATTCCCTGGGGGTCATCAGAATCTTTCAATTTCACACCGAAAAAGCAGCCCCAGCTCAAGGCTTAAGAAGGTGCAGTTGTCCCCATTTCTGCTAAGTGGACTCCTTCCCGAGCTGGCATTTTCGCCCTGGGAGGGCCTCGGAGGGCACGCGCTCCTTAACCGGAGCAGCCCTTCGGAGGGGCCTCCTCGGCGCTGCCGCTGCCTCGGACCGCATCTCTCTGCCCAGGGACGCGGCCCCTCCTGCCGGCCGGGGACAACAGGACCACAGCTCCTACAGCCATTGCTGAGGGCTGGCGTTGAAACCATCCCTGAGCCCCCTCCTGAGCCACTCTGATCCCAGGACTCACTCTGCCCCCATACTTTGCTCCTACTGCCTCTTCCCAAGAAAGAAATGGGTTCTGGGTCTCAGTCTGCTATCAAAGGCCAATCTTTAGCTCTGTATGTTTGGTTAGAATCACCACAAACATCCTTAAGTCTAAGGACACGTGTGTTGGTAAATTTGGGTGCAGGGGTGTAAGAGGAGGAGAGCTTGCTCGCCTCACCCAGTTTTGTTACTCAAGTGGCGGGGGGGGGGGGGGGTTGAGAGGAGAGACTGAGGGGGCAAGGGGCCAGAGACTGGTAGAAAAGTCAACCTGCATTCCAGGAATTTGCCCCTGCTGGCTGGTAAAAGTCATCCTGTCCACTACAACGTGGAGGAAGCTGGAGGACACTACACTGGGTGAATAAGCCAGTCACAGAAGGACAAACACTGTATGATTCCACTTACATGAGGTCCCTAGAGGAGTCACATTCACAGAGACAGAAAGGAGCATGGTTGCCAGGGGCTGGGGGAGGGGGAGCGGGGAGTCAGTGCCTCATGGGTGCAGAGCTCCAGTTTTGCAAGATGAAAAGAGTTCTGAGGACTGATGGTGGGGATGGCTGCACCACAACATGAACGTACTTAATGCCACGGAACTGTACACTTAAAAACGGTTAAGACAGCAAATTCTATGTTATGTGCATTTCACTACAATTAAAAACATTTTTGGGGGCCGGTCTGGTGGTGCAACAGTTAAGTTCGCACGTTCCACTTCGGTGGCCCAGGGTTCGCCAGTTCGCCGGTTCGGATCCCAGGTGCAGACCTACACACCACTTGGCAAGCCATGCTATGGCAGGCGTCCCACATATAAAGTAGAGGAAGATGGGCATGGATGTTAGCTCAGGGCCAGTCTTCCTCAGCAAAAAGAGAAGAATTGGCGGCAGATATTAGTTCAGGGCTAATCTTCGCCCCCCAAAAAAGAGGAAACATTTTTTAATGGTTAAGATGATTAAGAAAAGGTCACAATTCGAAACTGAATTAGCATGTGTGACTGAACGCCTTAATTGGCCGGCAAAGACGCACAAACAAACCAATTCAAAACAAAAGTCATTGAACGCACAAGTCTCAGCTGCACCCTGTTCTCTTTCTAGGGAGGATTTCCTCTCTATTCAGTCAATTCCTAGATCTTTGGCCTCAAATCTGGCTCTGCCCTCCACTCCATCCTGAACACTTTAAGTTTCCTGACCAGCCCCTCCTGAACCAAGCCCCTGTCGCTTAGCACCTGGAACCTCGGTGAAGCTGTTTAAGCCACATTGGTTCTCAGCCTGAGCCAGACTCGCCTTCGTCCACACCCTGACAGAGTGAGTCCTCATCGCTATTTCCTCCTCAGCCCAGCAGAGAACCCACAAAGGCTGCTGGGGGACAAAGGAGATTTAATGTCACCACTGACACGACATCCTTCAAAGGCCCTTCCTCCTGCCCACTTTCAAAGGCCACATATTCTAAGACCACAGCAGGGACCAACGGCAGCTTCTAAGGGAAGAGTCCTCAGGAGACAGAGCCCGGGCTGACCCACACTGTTCAGACATCGGCCCTTCTCTGTGGGGCCCCAGACCGCGGCAGTATGTGAACACCAAGGTTAGCGCCTTCAGCAGGCAGGAGCCCTGGGGGATTTTTGAGGCCACCGGGAAAAGGTTCATAGAGGTGAAGCAAAGCTCTCAGGAAATGGCAGCGGGCAAGAGCTGCTCTTCTGAGACCACAGGCCTGTCCCCATCACACTTACCTGGTTACAGGTGTTAATGTCTACCCCATTCCGCAGGTGATCCAAAGCTTTGTCCAAGTTACCTGATCTTGCTGCCCTTAGAAAGCTGGTAGCAGCGTCGGCCTGTGAGGAGAAAGAGCAGGCTGTGTCAGGGTGTTCTGTGTGGTAACAACTCACGGTCCCATCCAAGCCTAGGGCCACGAAAAGGGGCGAGGTCACGGCGGCAGCCACTGCGCCCTCCTGTTATGGCTCGCGGGTGTGGCGGGGGCCTAGAGCCCCTGGCCGGTCCATAATGTGAGGAGGCTGCTTTCCAGCCCAGCTCCCCATCCTTTTGGTACTTTTATGAGCAAGTATGCTGGGGTAGGACCCCATGAAGAGGGACCCCATTGAGAAGTGAATGCTCAGCACAGCCTGGTGTCTTACTGCTTCCACGTGTCCAAGGGCCCACTGCCTCCTTACTGAGGAGCCTGGGTCTCACGGGCCTGGCCCCAGGAGCCACGGATGCAGGCACCACAGGCACCACACACAGGCCCTTTGGAGCTGATTTGTAGTTTTGTTTTTTAAGTAAACAGCACATACCATTTACTATGCGCTAAGAACCATTATCAACACTTTACATGCAATAAATACTTACACACACACACACAGATATGCATTTAATCCTCATTTTTTAAAAAAAGCCAAAGAGGTAAGTACTATGGTGGTCCCCATTTTACAGATGAGGGAACTGAGGCACAGAGAGCAGAAGTGACTTGTGCAGGGTCACACAGCAGGTAGGAGGCACAGCCAGGACTCAAACTCAGGCCTCCTGGCTCTGAAATCCGTGAGCTTAACTTCCCTGCTCCATTGCCAGCTTAACATGAGCCTTATGTCACAGGTGCCCCTGTGAGGCACCTTCCTGAATAACTTGGTAATTGTTGCTCAGCCACCTACACCCTGCATTTCAAGACCCTGCCACAGGAACACTTGTGTGTATTAAAGATGAATGACAGCCAGAGAGAGGGAGAGCTGGACAATAAAATAAAGCCTATGAATGCAGGCAAAGTCTACGAACGCAGGCGAGTATGGTAGGAACGAGGCGAGCTGGCTCAGAGCAGCACCCCTGCGCCCAGCTGAGTTGGTTAAGTCACCAAGTTTGTGGTAACTTGCTACAGCAGTGACAGGGAACTAATACATATGCTAATGATGACCATCCCTAAACGCAGAAGACTCCAACGCCAACAATCCCAAACAGTATCCTCCAATTAAATCCTCATCCTCCCTCAAAGCGGGGCTGCATGCCTTTGCCAATTAACAGTTAATCCCAGGCAGAAAAGATTCTCCAGCCTCACCCACACCACCTTCACCATGGTCCAGCCCTTCGCTCTGAGTTCTGCCCTGTCCCTCCGCCGCCACCACTTCAGTCCTCCAGTGATGCACTGGGAGAGCCACTTCCTTTCTCTCCTCCCAGCCAGCCCCACTCCAGTCTGCCTTGGTGATCTCCCTAAAATCCTGCGGTACCGCCAACCCTCCCCAATGCCCCACAGGCCCACATAGGCCCACACAGGCCCCCTGCTAGAGAAGCTCAGACCCAAGCTCTGCGTCTGCCTGTTCACAGCAAACACACACACATGGATCTCTGCCCCCAACGTGGCAGGAGGGCCCCTTCCTCCTCCCTCCCTTGTCCCCCGTGGCAGTCCCACACTCTGTCTGCCTGCAGGCCCACACTGACTATTCCCAGGATCCTGCACCCTTCTGCCAGTATCATTTGCTAATTCTCACCTCGCCTTTCTTCGAGGTCTGCTCAGCTCCTACCTCCTCTAAGATGCTGTCCTTGGATACCCAGTATTTACCATCTTTAAATCTAGGAACAGGAGCTTGATTTTTTAAATGCATTTTAAATACACCTTTGTCGAGTTATTTGATTTATGCAAGTCTTGTCGCCCCAGCCAAGTTGTTCTCTTCTTGGGGCAGGGACCAAACCTTCTATCTCTCTTGAATCCTTCAGAGCATGAAGTGTCTGCTAGGCCAAGACTTCCCTTGGCTTCCAGCACAGGCCCTGGATGTCACCAGGTTCCTCGGCAAAGAGTCTGTGCTAGAGGGAGTATCTCAGAAATGAGGATCAATCTGTCGGTTCCCCATAAGCTGGACTCCCAGAGAAATCAGACTTAAAGTGTAGTCCCTCTGAGAAATGTCTGTTTGTACCTGCTGATGCAGAAAGTCTGTCTGGATCCAATGGCAGTAGTCCCTTCTCACCTGCCGGGGATGCTTCCAAGACCCCCAGTGGATGCCTGACACCGCAGATAGCGCTGAGCCCTATGTATGCTACATTTTTTCCTGTACATCCATGTCTACGATAAAGTTTAATTGATAAATTAGGCGCAGTAAGAGTTAACAACAATAACTACTAGCAAAATAGAACAATTATAACAATGTACTGTAATAAAAGTGATGTGAGTGTGGTCTCTCTCTCTCTCACAATATCCCATTGTACTGTCCTCGCCCATCCTTTTGGGACGCTGTGAGATGATTCAATGCCTACGTGATGAGATGGAGTGACGGAGGCGCTGTGACGGAGCGTCCCAGGCAGGATGGCCTGGGACGGGGCGAGATTTCAGCACACTACTCAGAAGGTGGGCAATTTAAAACACGACTTGTTTATTTCTGGAATTTTCCATTTAACATTTTCAGGCTGTGGTTGACTGCAGGTAACTGAAACCACGGGAAGCAAAACCATGGATAAGGAGGGGCCACTTTATTAGGAAAAATACTACATTATTCTCCAAGAATGAGAGAGAGGTATATCTCTTACCTACCCAAACTATCTTCTGCAGCACAGTCATAGGATTTGGGAGGAAAACCTGAGAATGGTGGGTAAAAATAGGTGCAACATCAACCAATGACACTGTTTGACTGTTGAAAGGACTGGACCTAGGAAGTGAAGGAGAATATTTATGACAGACAGACAAGCAGATAAATAGAGGGCGAGGGAAGCCCGTGTAGACTAAGCTGAGGAAGGCTAACTAATTTCTGCAGTTTGTATAACAGCAATGAAATTATACTACTAATACCAGTCACTGGGCAGTGTATTACCGACACGATATCTTTTCATGCTGGTCACAACCGCTGAGGCAGGTGTAATTGTCCACATTTTAGAGGTGACGAACTGAGGTTTGGAGAGGTTCAAAACTTCCCCGAGTTCTGCAGCTAGTTGGTTAGTCAACACTCAGGGATTCGGCCCAGGCCCCCCTGACTAACGCCAGTGCCTTTCCACTTCCCTTGACCCCGAGGCGTATTCTCAGCAATTTCACACCTGAGGGCGTCCACACAGCCCTGACAGATTGTAGGGGCTGGGAGGGGCCTCATGCCTTTGCCAATCCAACAGTTACCCCATGGAAGAGAAAGGGCGCCGGGCAGGGCATGGCTCTGACCCTGAGCGCTGTGTTAGGGCCAAAACAGACCTCCAGAAAGGGGCCATCTAGCCCAGTTCCTCCTTTCGCTGATGATAAAACTGATGGTGAAAATACAGTGACTGGCTAAGGTCACCTAGACAGTTAGAGGTGAAGTTCAATTGCTAAGGCATTTCATTTCCTTTTGGTCTCCTCTAGCCCCTGGGTTGTCAGGACATGAGCAGGATCCTCAGAGTATCTGACAGGTGAGTGAGAGAGCACGGTGTCACTCCCACTGTGCATCACTCAGGTTAACTCTACAGTCTATTTACTGAGGTCCTATTTCAAGTCCTGGATCCTGCTGGGCAAAGAGAGAGAGAATAAAAAATCAGAATAGAGGTCTCTGCCCTCGTGATTGGTAAAACAAGGCAACTGGGGGAGAAAGGGGCATGCGTGCATGCATGCAGGCGCCCATTGATTCACTCCACATGCATTCATTGAGCACCTCCTGGGTGCCAGGGATTGGTTAAGCCACACAGCAATGGCCCTCGTTGGAACGTGAGACCCATTCTTAGCATCTCGTTCTTCCCAGCCCATCCTGCCCATCTATCTAATCAGTTACCTCCAGTCCAATGACCTGTCCTAGGTGTAATTTCCTGGTGCAACTAGGAACCGTCTGTGTAACCCAAAAGGACAGAAAGAAAGTCAAAAGAATCTAGTACGTTCCACTTAGAATACCCACCTGAGTAAATACTAACCAGAACAACAACAACAATAATGACAAACACTAACCGGATAGCTCTGGGCTCTGTTAAATTGGAGCAGAGTCCCTGGCCCTCTCGATACTGGAGGCAGCCTCAGAGAGGCCTCCCTGTGGGAGGAGACTAGAGGAGCTAAAGGAGGCTGCTCACGTGTCAAGAAAAATCAGTCCACAATGGCCCAACCCTGCATCACCAGCAAGGAACGGTCACCCCCTCAGAGCACCTCACCAAGGCTGCCTCCTTGCGTCTTCGCCCCTTCCTCCTCTCGAGCTGAGTTTTGATCGAATTTTACCCGTGAGAAAATCGCTCGTGCCTGCACTGAGGGGAGGAGGGGGTATACCCATTTTGTGTCCCTCGCCCACATCCCTTCGGTTAATCTATGTAATGTTCCTAAATTTTCTTTGATAACAAAATATCTACCTTTACAAAGCTCTCACTGTGTTTTAAGTACTCTACATGAATTAATTCATTTGCTCCTCCCAGTAATCCCATGAAGCAGGTACTTCTATTGTCTCCTTTGCACAGACGAGGTCAATGAATCACAGAGAAGTTAAATAACTTGTCCAAAGTCACACAGCTAATACATGGCTTGGCCAAGATTTGAATCTAAGTAGCCTACCTCCAGGGTCTTTCTCTAACCCCTGTGCTATACTGCCTCATGGGCCAATCATTTGCTAGTGCCCATAAGATTCCTCTCAAGTTCAGCCCTGGCTGGAGAGAGCCTTCCGTCTGCGCTCAGAGGCTGTGCCCCCTTCAGCCCTCAGTTTAGGAGGAAGCTGGTGGAGGGAAAGGAAGGGAATGGAATTCCTCCTGGGTCCCAAGTTCTCCTCAGGGCTTCTTGGGAAACGGAGGTGAACCCTTGGTTACCTGAGACACCCAGACTATTATTAAACTGGCACTTCCTGAGTAGGTGATACGAATATAGCAAGAGATAAGTCGCCGAGGGGGCTCCAGTGTCCTGGGAGGAGAGGCCGGAAGCTGGCTGCTAAATGTCAGCATGCCGGTAACACAGGAGCAGTGAAGGCTGCAGAAACACCAGAGGCCAGGCGAAGTTTAGATTTAGGTCTGGGAAGGGAAACCCAGGGCCTCTTCACATCTTCTCCGGGGCTTGAGTTGGCCTAAGTTCTCCCCAGGACCAATCATGAATTACTTCTCAAGGTCTTTGAGTGCAAAATTCATATCTAAAAGGATAAATGGAAACTGAGCTATCGTCAATTTCTGTAAACAGCGAGGAGATAATCTCTGTTTCCCAAGGGGTCTTAGTGTCCAGAATGTGGTTTCTCTCACAAAGCCATTGTCAGAATTCCCAGGAAGAGACTCCAGATCCTTTCCAGCTGCTGGGGCAGCACATCCATAAGACGGCGTACAGCAGGCGCCTTCTGGATGTGGAGGTCTGCTTGTCTAGGGGCTGCCCTCCACATCCAGAGTTCCTTCAAACTCAGCACCTGGGTATTCCTCCAGCCCCCCGGGAGGCCCACAGAAAGAACATCAGCTCCAGCCAGCACACACACCGCTGTGGCCCCTGCCTTTATCCCATTGACCACAGGGACACGGAAGTGAACCCTGGGCCACACTGTGTGTTTCCACTTAGTTTCTTTCATTTTTCTTCCCGGAAAGTTGTGCTATTAAAGCTTTACAAGCTGTCTCCAGGCGCCACAATCGGATTACCATTGGCAAAGATAAAATGAACAAATTAAACAAGGATGAGGAAACAAGATGTGTGAGCAGGAGTCCTCGGTCCCCTTATAATCTCCCAACACAACCGCGCGGCCTTGGGAAAAACTCTGTTCCTTGCGCTCTTCCTGCAACAGCCTTAGAGGCTGCGCGATGCAGCGATGTGTGAAGTGAGAGTGGACCCTGACGTTGGGAAGACCTGGAGTGAAGCCCTGCTCTGCCACTTGATGCTGTGCCTCCTACTTGTTCCCAAACCTCAACTTCCCCATTGTTAAAATGGGGATAATACACAGCTCACTGCGGGGCTGTGAGGATGATAAAGTCCAGGGAAAGCACAGGCTTCCTGGCTCACAACTGGTCTACCCTCCCCTCTTTCCATTCATTTCCAGCTACCTATGGACCTCCGCGCGCTCGTCTCTCTGAGGTTTAGGGATCAAGCGAGGCTGCCCCTTCACTGGCCAAGGCCAAGGCGGTATCCCCGCGAGAGGCAGCCGGGCGCCCCCCACAGCCGAATCCACTCGGCGGGACTCTCCTCCCGGGGTGCGGGGGACGCGGCCTCGGCCAGGGCCCCGCGCGCTCGGCTCCCCTCGGGGCACCTCCGCGCTCCCGCGTGTGCCGCCTCCCCGCTGGCCACTGGCCTGCCGCCTCCCGGCACCAGCCCCTTCGCGCCGGCAGCCTCCAGGCCAAAGGAATTTTCCTCTGGATCCTGCTAGAAGCCTCGGCGCCCGGCGTGAGGCAGCAGAAGGGCCGCGGGCGCGTGTCCCCGCACCCGCCCGGGAAAGTTGGCGCCGCCGAGCCCGCGGGCACCGCAGCCCGCAGCCAGGGCGCCGCGGCCCCGACCCCGCACGGAGGCCCGGCGCGCGCCCAGCGCCCCGCCGAGCGGCCGCGAGCAGTCGTCCACTCACCGCAGGGTCTGGACCGGACCTGCCCTGTCTCGCTGCCATCGTCCGGCGCCCGCGCTGAAATCCGAGCCCGGCTCCCTCTCCCCCTCCCCCGTTATCCGCTCGGCGGCGCCGGGAGCGCCAGAGAGTTACACGGCATCTGGCTAAAAATACAGGCTCCCTGCGCTCGGCTCCGGCGCCCGGACCCTGCGCTCGCCCGCCCTCCAGCCAGCCTGCCAGCCAGCCAGCCGCTAATGGGATCTCTTCATTTTCTCTCCATTATTGTGTCAGATGGGAAAGTTAATGCAAGGCGATCTCCGGAGAGAAAGCACTGCTGCCAAGCCCGGCGGAGGGGGCGCGTGGAGGGTGCGGGCGGGGGTGCAGCCCGAGCTGCAGGTGTGGCCGGCCGGGCGGAGAGCGAGCGTCCTGCCGCTGCAGAAGGGAGGCACACACGTCCAATGGAGGTGAGGAGCTCCAAGCTGCATGGCGCTCCCGCCCTGCCTCCAGCTACCCCGACTGCCCTAGTGAATGGGCCCCGAAGCCTGCAGAGCCGGCCAGGGTGAGCTCAGCAGAGTCTATTTATGCCCCACAACGAATTTGCATGTTTTGAGCTCTTCCATCGTGTCCTGAGATACCAGCTCATCAGCCTCTTCCAGCTTCTGCTGGAGAGCCGCGACGGAAATGAAGCTGTGAGGCAGCACACAGATTTGTTACTCCCTCATCCCTCCAGTCTGACGGTGTTAATGAATTCGCACCCACGGTGGGAGTAAGCTCCCAGGTTTCTGCTCTGCTATCATCCTCACCCTTTCGTGAGGTCATCTCAGGGGCAGATGTCAAAAGCGTGTTGGGGGCTGGCCAAGTCTTGGGGGTAACCCCAGGGATTGTTAAGAGCAAACTCAGCACAGTGATGAGAAATGGTGAGCAAAAGCAATGCCAGGTCACTGGGCCCCTGGTGATGTTGCTTGTTCAAAGCATGGATGTTTTGTATCATGAGCCCAGCTTCATGCTCTCTTCAAATAGTCTAGACACAACACCAGATGCTCTTTTCCTGCCCCTCCTGCCCTGACTCATGGGTATAGCAGAGCTGTGTGTTGGTGAGGAATTAATGCATTGAGTACCTCTCAGATGATGGACATACTACATTACCTCATTTAATCCTCACTGCCCCCCCCCCCCCGCAAGGTAGACAGTGCTATTACAGTTGTATAGACCCAAAACTGAGCCCAGAGAGCTTAAGAGTCAGGACCAAGGTCACCACTATAAACGGAGGGTCCAACTGACCCAAAGCCCTTCCATTAACAGCACTGGCAAGATTCCTAATGAAAGTATGCTCGGGGCCAGGAAGCGAGGATATGGAGCATGCCCCGAGGTTAGGAAAAACTCTCAGAGTGCTTTTCAAGTCAGGTGCTCGTCAAAGCCATTTGACAATTAGGGGAAAGTCCCAATTAAGTGGGATGAATAAAGATGAAGAGAGAATGTCAGGATGTCACCAAAAAAGAGTGATCTGAAGTGTATAATGCAACTAACTCCTTCCCGTGTGGGTGAAAAAACTGGTAGTTGAAGACAACAGCATCTCCAGGCCGGAGACCCTCAACATCAGCAGAGGACAAACTTCGGGACAGGCAACCTCTGAAAGGTGGGCAGCTGGAAAACGCCCACACACTGCACCATGGGGCAGAAGGCACTGTGGCCCCTCTGTCCAATGCACGCATTTTTAAAACACAGCTCACTCTACGCGTCTCTTGCCCCATGCCTCTTACTGCCCCTCAGGTTTGCTAAAATCCTCTACATAGAGAGTGTCAATTAATAAATTATGTTTACTGGAACAGCCCTGATCATAGCCCAGTGGAACATCTCAAGGGATTCTAAAGCACTGTACCAACATTAATATTTAGAGAGAGAAAATGCCCTACTCAAATGGGAGATGAATAATAGGGATTATACTTTCAAAAACACTGGTACTGATTGACTTGCACACTGAACTGAAAAACAGAATATTTTTTAACAGCTGCATTGAAGTAGGACTGATATACTATAAACTGGATATTTAAAAGGTACAATTTGATAAGTTTATATATATATGATGTTATATATATGTGTGTATATATATATATATATAAACATTGCTTGTTTATATATATATAAACCCCCATAAAACCATCACTACAATCAAGATAATGAATCTCCAAAATCACCTCCAAAAGTTTTCTCCTGCCCCTTTGTAATCTCTCCAGTTGGTCCACATCCTTGCCAACACTTGGTATGGTCAGCCTTAATTTAGACATTCTAGTAGATGTGTGGTAGTAGTTCACTGTGGTTTCAATGAACATTTCCCTAATAATGTCATGTTAAACATCTTTTCAGGGGCTTACTTGCCATCCACATATCTTATTTGGTGAGGTATCTATTCAAATCTTTTGCCCATTTTTAAATTGGGTCGTTTGTTTTCTTATTATTGAGTCTTGATGGTTCTTTATATATAGAATATCTACTTTAAAGGTGAGATAAACTGAGCTCTTGGAATAAAGTGAAATGTTCGAAGTTAAATAAAAAATTTCCAGTCCAATTTTGGTACCAGGGTATCATAACTCCTAAGCCCAGTGTTCTTTATACCACGCAATGCTATGGGTTATACAGAATCACAATGAAAAAAAATGAGCTAGTCAAGTAGACCAGAAGCCAAATGCAACCCATAGTACTGTGAGAGTAATGAGAAAGATGCTGAGGTATTATCAGAGGACTTGAGTACTCAAAACTGCCTAGAATTCTTGATGTTAGCCATGACCTCATTACGATTGAGGCTTTGCAACTTAGATACACAGAGTCAGGCAGGGCCCAAGAAGAGAAGCAGGAAACAACTACAGATATGTTGCTCAGTACGGGCTGAGGTTAAAGGAGCTGAGACGCAGGAAACTCAAGAGGAGAAGGCTGGAGGATGTAGCCATTCAGATGGAAACAGCTCCAGCACTAGAGCCTGGAACCCCGAGTGGGACGCACTATTTGGCGCCCTGTCCAGGTGCGGTCGCCCGGTCGGCATGCTTCAGGGAGAAGCTTCTCACAGGCGGAGACGGCTTAGTTCGCGTGTTCTGTACTCCCAGTCTCTCTCCCTGGCTTTTCCCGCTCGGAACCCTGTGTGGCGAGCACAGCGCTGGGCAGTGGTACCAAATCAACACTTGCTGACTTACGCGTGAGGACGACATACCCGCCATGTCTACTAGTCATAAGGAGACTGTAAGGCATGTGTTAAATTACTGTAGAGAAGGTTTAGGTTACAGAAAGAACTTTCCAGCTGTAAGGGATGCGACTTAAGAGAACTCATGCAGACAGGGCTGAATCTTTGCTGGGCATCCTTCAGCATAACAGAAAGATAACTCACCATTTGATAAGGCAAATAGAAGCCCAGGAGAAACAAATGACTTGTAAGGGTCTCTTTGGGCTCTTAAGGATTCAGAAAAATAAGCCATTATTTTTTTCCCCATTAATTGGCAGTCCCCCCTCAACCCTCCATCACCCCCACTCCCTTAGACGACAGTCACCCTGCTCCTTGCCCGTTTCCTATCTTTTTCATACTTCAGGCTGTACTTTTTACTGCAGGTTTGAGGTGCCCAGGGATCTGCTAGTGAGAGTCAGGAAAACCAAAGCAAAGGACCAGAAAGGAACTGATGGGCTAAAGAAAAAACTAGGCATTCTCGGGAAGGACACCAAGCCACTTGTTCTAGCCACAGGTTCATGGCGTCTGCAGGTTTTTTCCAATCTTACTAAATATTTTACCAACTGTCTCTGCAGTTCCCTCAGCAGACAGGCATAACGAGTGCTAGAGGCTTCTGCTGTGGAGTCTGTCCTCTAGGCCTCATCAAGCTCCATCGGGAGGAGACAGTGCGGTGCAGGGGAGGAAGACATTCCCTCTACCCTCTGGGTCCTTCTGGCCGGGCTACGTATTGAATTGACATGAGACAGAATAACAGGAGAAAATCAAACAAAGCTTTATAACATGTCTACATGCGAGACACTCAGGAAAACTGAGCAACTCACCAAAATGGCAGAGGCTCTCATCTTAGACACCATCTTCAGATAAAGACAAAGCCGGCTGTTGGGGGTACTCGTTTGGGATTTCATGGGAGAAGAAGACCGTTTACACGGAGATGGAAATGTAAATGGGCCAACTACAGACAACGTGACCTGAGAGATGCGTTTTACATGACGTTGCAGTGATCCTAGGTATTAGCTCCATCCTGTGAAGGCCCTTCTATTTTACATTCTTTTAGGCAGTTGTCGAGGAGGTCAAGGTTTCTTTCAGAGTTCTTAAAAATAATCAAGCTAAAGAGCCACATTTTGGGGGGGCCAATTCTGATCTCCAACAGCGGCAAGAAGAAAGGGAGGCAACTCACCAGGACACATGTAAACCCCTGGATAGAGCGGGAGCCTGGGGCAGTTTATGGGCCCCCAACATGGAGTGTGTGGAAATATCTAGCTCTTCCAGAAACTGGGAGGACACTTCTTTTTGCTCAAAAGCCTGAAGCAAAGAATCCCAGGTGAGTGGGATTCTCAGATGACTCTGCCCCCAGAAGGCTTTAGGGGAAGAGGAGCAGGCAGCTTCAGATGGCAGCCAGCCTGGACACAGCTGGCTGCTCTCTAAAGGAACATCAGGGCTGAGATGGAAGGCAGACCCGGGATTCCAGAGAAGAGCCTCCTGGCCCCTCATGCCTGGGCAACGACCACAACTCGCCCATTGCAGATAACTGGGCGACAGACGGTCGCTCCGGCTCCTCCTGTTGTAATCCTCCTCTGCAATCAACTCAGACTCGCAACTAACCTAATACCAATAGCACTAATTGTTTTTCTGGGAAGCCTTAAAATCCTCGAAGTTAGAAGTCCATTACATGGAGCTGTGTAACTTTTGATAAGGGAAATAACTTTTTGAGCGTTGGTTTCCGCATCAGTAAAATGAAAATAACTTGACCCACCTCTCCAGGTATTGTGAGAATAATGTAAAAATGCTTGCATACTTCAGGCGCATAGTAGGTACTCAATAAACGACAGATGATGCTCTTTCTTCCTCTTTCCCTCCCTTCCTTCTTCTCAACTAAAGCTTTTGTCAAATGTTAACTTCCCCCTGAGAGGGATGGGGTGTTACTGATCTTGCTTCTACATTGGAAAATTAGGGGCGACTGCTTATGCAAGGTCAAACATCCACGGCCGAGAGCAGGATCCAAGAATCCCCAGTGTTCTGCTGTAGCAGCTAGAGCCCTTGGGCTTAGAATGCACCTTCTCCATTTCCATTTTCTCTGCAGTGAAGAAACAATTCTCAAGTTGCGTCTACAGCTGAAGCTCTGCTCGGAGCCTGTGTCTGACAGCTCCTCTTGCAGCATTCCTGCCCCTGGCTGCGTTGTGGCCTGCTGACAAGCACAGCTTTGCTCTTGACGGTTCTTCTATCTGCTCTGCCCCTCACCCACCTGGGAGTTTCTCTGTTCCTTGTGTCTGAGCATGGCCGATAAGGGCGGGTACTAGGAACTCCACCCTTTACTGAGAAAGACAGGCTGGTTTATCGCCTTGCCACCAGGAGCCAGCCATCAACCACCCCGGGGATACATCAGGAGCTTCGCTGCTGGGAAAATGCCATTCCTCATATAGACACCGTTGTATCCTCCTGCACTAGCCCCCTCCCCAATTAATCAGGAAGGAACTCTACAGAATATACACTAAAGCTGTTATGTTGAATGGGCTAAGAAATCCAGTCTGACTCCCTGCAGACCTTGTAATTCCTTCTTAACCTTTTTAGTGGTGAGAGAAGAAAGGAAGAGGATGAAAGAGTTTTGGTTGTTTTTCTGTTTAAGTTAGTGTGGTGAGCTCCCAGTGGCCAGTTAGGTAGCCCTGGGCGCCCCGCCTCTCTGAAGCAAGGGATCCCAAGTGTGGGGTCTATTTAGGGAGGTGATCAGAGCCGGGTATCAGGTCCCACAGGGCTGGCACTGATCTCTATTATGTTCCTTTTAAGAGGGTTGGCAGGCCTGGAGTCTATTTTTAAACCCGTGAGAAAGGTGCTACATGGATTCTGGAGAGGGCCAACATCAACCCGGGGATCACAGTGGGGAGGTGGGAGAGAGAGAGGTGAATCTAGGATTTTCTCTTCACAAACACGCGGGGCTTCCCCTCATTCCTGGGACCATATTGGCTGTCCTTCCAAAGGGGCCTCTTTAGTGGCAGGCCCACTCTTTGATGAGACCTCGGTGGAATTTGACTCCTCACCAGCCCTTGAGTTGGAAAAGAGCTTTGCCCTCCAGATCCATTTTCAGCATCGAGAATTTTTTTTATATCCCCACTCCCAGTATGAAAAATCAATGTGCTTTTTTATATATTTGTCATCTCCCTCTCTTCCAGTTTTCAAATGATATGCTCTGGAACCTGCACCCCACACCCCGCCATCACTGCAGAGCCCACAGCCAAGAGTTTGCCAATGGGAAGAGCCAAGCAAAGCCTGAGCTCCCCAGTAGTCTCTGTGCCCAGCACCCCAGACATCCCGTCCCTGTGCTGGAGAGAAAGGTGAGGAGTGGATTTGAGTGGCAAGTCGGCAGAGAACAGGATTATTTTCCCGATAGTGAGAAGCAACAGGCATCCAAATGTCACTGTTTCTCATCAAATAAACAGATGAAGAGAACAGAATGTTTTATGTACAACAACAAATTTTAGCTTCAATATCCATTTCTCTTTTTGGATAAGAAATAGAACTGGGATTCCTGCAGAACCGAATGCCTTGAGAACAAGCTGAGCCGTTCTGGGACCTCCCAGCATGACCAGGGCAGGGAAGTCAGGACAAGACGAGGTATCCTCTCCCGGGCATTTATCTCGGAATCTTGATGCCCAGCACAGAGGAAGCGCTCAATACTTCTCTTGAGTTGAACAGGAGTCTGTTCCCCAAGTCAACCAAATGGGACCTTCTGCCCGGCAGGGTCAAAACAACATATGTGAGTGTTGGCATAAGTACTGGCCACACACCAGAGGCTTGATAAATGTCAGCTGAATTGGAATCTGAAGAAATCCAATCAATTCAGGTTTTAAAATGAGTCACACCACTGAAAAAAAATCAGATATTTGGGACTGGTTGACCCAATTGTTCATTTCCCACAAGCTGTTATAGTCCTCGTGGAAACGGTTTTGGAATCACTGTGGCTTCTCAGGGGGAGAAGTTATAGGTGCTGCCCACCCCAAAGCCCTGGGCTGAGCTGCAGGAGGGATCCCGCACCCCAGCCGGCACCTCCCAGCCTTTCCCCCCCTACTCTCCATTAGCACTAAATTGTCAGTCCAGGCCCAACACCGCTTCCCCGCTTCCTCACCACCAAGACAATGAGGCAGACAGCTCTTCAAGAGTTCACATCTCTCTACTGAGGGTGAGAAGATGTTGAGAGTCCATGAGGTGCATAAATATAATTCTCAATGCCTCCCCCATCACGGAGGGCACTGGCCCGTGTCACATCGTCATGCTTCATTTTCCCCACTGTGGGAGGCACGGGCTACATTCAGAACTGACACTTCAGAACACACTACCTGACTGCTGATTGCAGAGGCCAGACTCAAGGCGGAAATCACACGTTTTGGAAAACATGTGTGAGATGCACTGCCAGAATGGTCCCACTTACTCAACTATGCCCAGTGCTTCCACACATCATGGAAACTTTCCTTTGCAGCCTGCTGCTATAGGAAGAAGAGTAGTATGTAGACACTGGAGAAAGTGCAAAATCAAACTCACTTCTCACTTGGACATGCTAATATGGAAAATGTTTTTTTCTTTCTTTCAAATTGCCAAATGGACTTGAGTATTGGTAGTGAACTCCATGGTTCCAGAATTTCTAAAGGATGCTCAAGTGTCAGTTCAGACAGCCCTGCATGGTTGACCAGTGGATCTGTCCAGGCCTTTCCTTCATTTGAACAATTCTCCCTGAAGGGACAGAGCCAGGATGGCTCATCGCCAGCCACATAGAGACCTACCCGAAGAATTCCAGAGGGGCCTGTGTCCCCCTAAAGTTGTCCAGCCTCTGGAGCAAGGCTTTCCCAGCTTGAGGGAGATGACTCGGGGACATCCAGTGGGAGCTGGGGCCTGGGAAGATCATGTTGTGTGCCTCCTTCCATGCTCTCTGGCCCATAATATGTCACTGTCCTGACAATGAGATACAGATGAAAGAGCAGGAAGGGGAAAGGACCTGAAAATATCATTGGCTAAAATTTATGAACCAGGTACTGACATATTTAATCCTCACAACCACCCTTTGAGGTAGCTACTAGTCTTATCTCCATTTTACAGAGGACAAAGCCAAGGCACGAGAACATTCAGTAATTTGCCCAAAGTCCCCAAGAGTAGTACGATGCTTTGGGTGTTATCTGAAGCAGAGTGAAGGGAGTGGCTCTGGTTTTTGCTTGATTATATGAGCCTAAGGTATTTTTAGGGTAGGTGAGAGAAGTGAAATTCAATATTTTCCAGGAAGAATTTCTCGACCTTGGAAGTTTGAGTGCAATCAGGGCCCCTTTATTAATTTGGCCATTCTCTTTAGTCAGAAAAGACCCCAACACAGAAATGTTAGGGCCCTTTTTATATGAACAAAAGCCCATAAAGGTTCAGTGAGGGTGGCTGAGGTGAGACTGTCCTTTCTGAGGGGCTTGGAGAAATGGAGAGTCTGGAAACAATAAGGTTGATTTTAATCCCAGTTTACTCCAGTGGAATTTTCTAGAATTATAACAGTAACACCTCCTCTGAACCAGGTGGAAGAAGTTCTGGGAAGCAGGTGCTGAGCCTTCCCAGCTGCCCTGGGTCCTCAACCCTGAGGAGGGATGACAAGACAGTGGAGCCCTGGGGACCCTCTGCTGTGGAACCAGCTTCTTTCCCCTTCTTTGGGCCCCAGTAGTCAGGAGCAGACCCTGCTGGCCAAATGCTGACTGAAGACATTTTCTCTCTCTTCCTGGAGCCAACTCATTTCAAAGCAACTAAACCCAGTTAAACTGCTACTCGGCCTACCCACCATCTCCTGAATCTTGCCATTCCTCACGACTTGACAACAGGAAGACAGGCTCTTTCCTTCAAGATCCTCTTAAGCTCCTTTCAACAGGGCACTTAGCAGCTACCATCGAAAAACACCCTGGCATCTGCCTTCCACTTCCGGGTCCTATTTTCTCTGTGCTACCAAGGCGACAAGAGCAGGTGCCACACATAATATTTCACACGGGGCTCACTGTACTATTCTTAATCATTGAATAGAGACCATTATCTTTCTATTTAATCTTCTTGTGAATTCTGGCTGGCTTCCCGTTCAGATATCTTTTCATACAGTAGTTGTATCACCCCCCTCTTTTTTTTTTTAAAGATGTATCTTTTTTTTTTTTTAAAGATTTTATTTTTCCTTTTTCTCCCCAAAGCCCCCCGGTACCTAGTTGTATATTTTAGTTGTGGGTCCTTCTAGTTGTGGCATGTGGGACGCCGCCTCAGCATGGCTTGATGAGTGGTGCCAGGTCCACGCCCAGGATCCGAACTGGCAAAACCCTGGGCTGCCAAAGCAGAGCACGTGAACTTAACCACTCGGCCATGGGGCTGGCCCCCTATCACCCCTTTTTTAATTACTTAAATAAAAAAGGTGAGGAAATAAGCTATAAATGATCGGCCACATCTGGATTTCTCTCCATCCTGCTTATCTGGAGAAATCCCCACCTCCCGTGGGTGAATCCTAAGGTATGTTACTTGTTTGGATGTTTCTAATCTGCACAATGATGAAGCATGGCCAAATGGTCTCTTTTTAAAATCTTGGCTTCATATCTTTTTAAAGAAATAAAACATTATTGAAGTATTGATGTTCCCTGCATCTCTAAAATTTTATGACTTTATCAAGTAAGGACCTTGTTTCTACTCTAAAATCAACCTTGAAATCCACTTCCATGAGCTGCTTTTCAAAATGACCTTTCTCAGCACCCCGACCTTGAACTCCTAAATAAAGGAGTGCTTCGTATAGAGAAAGAATGAGAGAAATGGGCAGTGAATCAAGGATCGCTAGAAAAGTCATTATCGTTTCTGTAATGACTGAGCTGGTTCATAGCCTCCAGAGAGAAACATTTCCAGGATTTCGGAAACAAGATACAAAGATGGCAATCAACAAATGTTTCCAAAGGAACATCACTGCCAGTATCTACATCAGCCTTCAGTCCCTCAAGTGCTTTTGGGGTGAGGGTAAGAGAGCTACATTATCAATACAAGGCTTGCTGGTACTCATAGGTCTGCTTCTCCTCATTCATTTATCTTCCATTCAAATGTGAACTGTTGCATTGTCATGTACAATCTAAAAACTCAATGGCAGACACAAATAAGTATATTCTATGGTCCTACCCAGGGCAAGATTGCAAACTAGTAAAGGTGAAAGATATAGCTCCGTGGGAAATAAATAGAACAGTACAAGGGCTAGAGTCAGTCAGACAAGAGCTGAAGAGATGGCCCATGGCAGCGTATGATGAAAACCAAGTGAGAGGTTCCAACCAGAAGTGCCAGGAGTTCAAAGGAAGGGTTGAGGTGTGAGGGGGATACAGCACTCAGGGCAATCATTCATCGAGCAGTGAGATTGGAACCAAACCTTAAGGAATGCCAGTTTCTAGAAAGTCATGGGGATCAATTTCAACACCACCAACCTCTTTTGGTGCCCCCGCGTTCCAGGTGCTTGGTTCTAGGCAATAAAGAGGACATGTGCTTCCAACAGAACATGTGGATCCAGAAACAAACACGTGAAAATTAAAAACATATACGTTAGGCAACAAAACAAATATGCCTACTCTAGGAAATTGTGCAAACATTGTGTAAAAGAATAACTCATTCCTAACGATAGCACAGCTTTGAAAGTTTTAAACGTCTCCTGCCACGAGGTTGAAGGGAGTTTCCATCCCTCACAAAGATTTTATGCAAAGAGAAAAATGACATGATGGTTGTTAGATTCATTCATTTGTTCAAAAAATATTTGTGTGCATGTTGGTGCCAGGATCCACCACTGAACAGACAGACAATGGGAGAGAGGGGACGTGGAGAGATAGGCAATAAGATATCTATTCCACAGGGAAGTGGCAAGTGCCATAAAGAAAAATCAAGCAGGAAAAGGGCCAGAGAGTGATGCGAGACGCAGGGTTATGTACAGGAGGCCTCACTGAGGAGCTGACGCTGGAGCAGAGGCCTGAAGGCGGGAAGGAATGGACCTGGTGGTATCTGGAATCGCACAGGTTGTGAGAGGCGAACTTGACGCAGTCAAGGAACACTCCAGCGCCCTCCTCCACCCCTCTCCCATCACCCACATACACCTCTTGCTGGGTCTGCAATGCCCTGCTCTACACCTGCAGAATCAACGCATCTTCTGATGCTGTGGGACTAGAGGTTAGAAGCATTGGTGGAGGAACTAAAAGAAACAAGAATAGGTAACATTTTGGGGGGGGCTTACTATGTGCTAGGCATTGTTCTAAGCATTTTACAAGTGTTAGCTCATTTAATCCTCACAGCAACTTTAGAAGGTAGGTGCTCTGATTGTGCTTATTTTAAGGCTGGAATACAGAGGCACAGAGCGGTTAAGAAACTTGCCCAAGGTCACATAACATATAAGTGGTAGAGTCAGGATTTGAACTCAATCTGGAGCCGAGCCTGCTGTTGTAAGCATTCTGCGCTAGTGGAGGCTGAGGCTGTGGAAGGATAGAAAGCCTGGGACTCTGAGGAAGCAATAAATATAAGAGACGTCAGGCCTGCCTGGGAAAGAGATGAGAGGAAGCCCGGGAAGCCCTCTGTTCTCGCAGGGCAGCGCGGTGTGCTCCACAGCAGTGCTGGTCCAGGCCACTTACTCTAATTACTACTTCGCATCTGCTAAGTGCCTGCCCTGTACTCAGGCCAACCAGGGAAGCCGAAGTCACAAACAGCTGAAATGGGCCTCTCGGGTCCCCCCGGGACTCCCTGGCATGCTGCCAGCTAACCAGACCCAACAGGAGGCCACGCTCACATGTTCTCGATTTTTCACTGCTATCTTTCAATTTCTTCCTGGCCTCTGGTTGAATTCATATATGGCACTAGCATTTTTCAGATGCCCTGTAGGAGTTTGTTCAGTTAACCTGAGCGACTCATTATTGTAGCCTTGCACTTACCTCCTCTCCTCCCCGGATGAGACTTCCTCCCACACCCTGCCCAGGGGGAGGGGAGCAGAGCAGACTCTTCTCTTGCACTAGATTCTTCCCACCCAAGTGGCTCGATGCTCTCGGGCCCAGAGGTAACGGTTTTCCTGGAGTCCGAGGCCTGGGTAGCTCCAGTACGTGTCCAGGCCACTTTGAGGGAATGTGTGTGTGCTTGTGTGTGTGTACACACGTGTGTATGTGTATGCACGCATGCCTGTGTGTGTATCATCACTGTCCGGGCAACTTCAGACACTGAGACAGTGAGTCGGAGGGTGTTAGACTCCTGGGGGCTGGGGGCGGGGTGAGGGGAGGATGGTGAGGAGGGCAGAGGGCTGCTGGACTCCCTGTCTCCTGTAGTCAGACGTATTAGAGTTGACTAGACGGATTACTTACAGAGAGTCCAGGCCGCTGAGGGTGAGGAGAGAACATACCGCATACACACACATCGAGTGGTTTTGGCATTTAACTTATAACCGTGCCTCACTAGAACATTGGGGAAATCCCTAACTAGAAATACTAAAGAGAAACATCTCTGCCCTGTTCTTCTACACTGGTGCAAAGTATCCCTCTCTGGGAAGAAAGCCACCCCTTTCTGTTTTAACTGGGGACTCCATTTGGAAAGCTCGAGAGAGGAGATGAAAACCAGTCGGAGGTTTTCTTGGCCCAAATCTCCTCGACCACCTCAACCTGCCTGTGCCCTCTGCATTTCCTGGACAATCAGCAAGCTTTGGGCCATCCACAAGCCCCTCAGCCAGGACCTAGGGGTCCTGCCCTAACTGGAGGGACAACATGCTGTGCCATCCCAGAGACGCCTTTTTGGCAGGATAGCACAGGAACCATCCCCCCGCCCAGCAGTTGTGCCGAGTGCCCTCAGCTTGGGAACTGCACCCCAGGGGTCATAGGTGGAAGGGACTCAGCAGGACCCACCTTTCCAGGCTCTCTGAGCCTTGGGCGCTCGGGCTCTGATCTCACCACACTTCCTGCCTCCCCCACCCCTTCTATTTCCACCTCCCACATTGCCGTTGTCTTCTGCAGAGGGATAGGCTGCAATGATCACCAACCCCAATGAGAGAGGAAGTGTTGCACAGGCTCTGACTGCAGCTCGAGAGGCACTGATTTCGGGACCTGGGAACAACCCCTCATCTGGGTCTGGAAAGATGAAGTGACCGGCTCAAGGTCATGGCAGAGGTAGGACCAGAAACTAAGTCTTCTGTCTTCTAGTCCAGCATATTCCACAACCTCACCCCCGGAGTGATGGCCCCTTCTCCCTGCCCTTACTGGGAAGAAATGTGCTCAGGACACAGAGAGCAAGAACCAACCAAGTACAGAAAGCGAGGGCAGGGAGGCGAGGGCACAAGGTCTCCAAGGCCAAGAGGGGCTGGGGGCAGACATCAACTGCAGGTCCAATCCCAGAGTCCAGGACTAGGGAGAGAACAAGTGCTGGGGGCAAAGGAGCAAATCGAGTGAGGGCTGAGGGATCCACGGCTGTTTGCAACTCAATTGCATGAGGCAGCCGGCTGGGGCCTGGTGGCTGACCCCATCTAAACTAAGCTGAAGGACAAAGCAGCCAGAAAGAACTCTGGCCAAATTGGGATCAGAGCTAAGTAAACCCAAGGATTTAAGTCATTGGGATTTTAAATGGCTAGGTACAAAACAGGAGCTCAGTCACTACTCGGTGAGTCCTTAGTTTAGAGAGAGGAGCCTGTTCATATGGCCTACAACAGCCTCTTCCCACCAGGGACTAGCGAAGGGCCCCAGAGCCCTTCAGCAATGGGACCTGTCTGTCATGCCCTCTTATCCCAGATCGTAAGTTGTCCCCCAGCCCACTCCAGTTCTGAGAAAGTCTACCCCTGCTATGGGACTGCCCCATGGAAGAAGGATTATTTCCCAGGGAGCTGTTAAACCAAACATGCAAACTCTCCAGGCCAAAAAGAAATTGGGTATGTGGTAGGAAAGCCCACCTGTGTCGGGTGAATCTATGCCTGGTGTTTCTTTGGTGGGTATTTCAAACCAGGAGAGTGAAGCTGCTATTCTCAGGCCTCCTAATATCACCCCTTCATGTTTGTCCCTGTATCTGTCTGCCACTAACAAGTGGAGTGAGTGACTGCAAGCAAGTCACCTAACCATTCTGCTCGCCAGTTTCCACCTCCACAAAATGAGATCTTATTTCCCAGTGGGAACATCATACTGAGGGAGTCAGCGCTGCATCCTGGGACGTGACCCTAAATATCTTTAAGGCCCTCTCTGACCCCCAAATATTTCCTATCACCATGAGGGAGAGGTGTGCCGGTGGAGAACCACCTCAGGTGGTCTTGGATTCTTGGTGAATCAAACTCTAAGCGTTTTACTTGAATCAAAATATAGTACATTGCGTAAATTAATTTTTATTTCATCTTACACCTTTGGAATGAGGGCCTTTCTAATCACTTATGCAAATCTAAGTAAACAAGATATAAATCTGGATCCCAAATTAGACGAAAGAATTCCATCCTTTTCAGCTTATAAAATTTCAAGTATTTTGTTGACTTGATCATTAGACACCAGCTGATCAGAAAGTCCCAAGATTTCTAACTCCTACATATACTAAATGGTATAGGCATTCCGAAAATATCCACACCGGAAAGAGCTCCTTTGCTCATCCCAAATCCATTTCCCCTGATTGAATGATCTTCTCATTTCCACAGAGAGCTGTTAAGGCAACCATGCAAACTCTCGAGGCCCCACAGACCCAGGAGAAAGAAATTAACCCAGAGTTTAGATTAGTCAACCCTTAGCAAAGTAACCGCACTCAAGTGAATGCAGCACATGGGGTTTCGTTAACCAAACCCCATCTCCTCTTTGCGTTTTCTGTCATATAATCACATCATTCAAGGTTGTCAGTGCCAAGGTCATCGAAGTCCTACTCCTGGTCCACGCAACTGTCCTTCCTTGGAAGTTCCTGACAGGACTATTCTTGATCAGATATTTTCCTCTTTGGAGAATCCTAATTGTTGGAAAGTTCTTTCTCATACAAAATTGGGATCTGCTTTCCTGTGACTTCTACCCACCCTTTACTTTGTCCTGACCTTGGGAACACCATGGTGTGAAACTTCTCTCACCAGTGGCACCCTGGTGACAATTAGAGACTTTCCTTCAGACTCTCTAGTCTTTTCTCTCCCTTGCTCCTTGGATCTCTCTCCCAGACACACTTCCATATCTCTTTCCTTGGTGGTTTCCTGCCTACATATATGCTCCAGTTGTCAAGGTCTCTCCTAAAATGAAAATCTGAACACCACCCTCTCAATGCAACCTGATACCACATTTCCCAAAGTGTGTTCCCAGGAACACCAGTGCTGTGCTGTGTCACCCGCTCCATGCCAAGGGTGCGCTGGGCTAGTAAACATGGGAAATGCAGACTTTATCCTTAGAGATTCACAAAACAAGGGAGCACATTACAGCTCACGGCAATCTTGAGGAAAACTTGATCAGCGGTGTTTAAGCCAACGTGCCCCAATGGTATTTGATTCTAAAATTCTTTATTTTCCTCCACATAACACATTTCCTGATAGGTTGGTCATTTTCCCTCTGACTGATCTCCAGCTAGCTAAGCCTTATAACACTTCATTATATTTCTCTGCCCCGCTCTCTTTCACCCTAACCACCCCTCTCCGGCCTCCGTGGCCCCCAGGAACTAATAATATGAAAACAAAAAACTTTAATGCAATAGCTAACTGTATTTAGTGAATTCCTTCTTAAAGCAAATATCCTTTGGGATATTATTAATAAGTTCCATAACTTTCCTGTTTTGTTCATGTGAACTTTGGTATACCACATTTCGTCTCTGCAGTAAGCCCTGGAATACAATTCAATGCCACCACCACCACACAGATATTTTTTTAGCTGACTGACGTTTGTCATTAAATTCACTGAAAATACGAAGGGCAAGGGAAAAATTGGAAACCTTTTTAGATACTTTTAGTATGTACAGTATATCCGAATCTATTCAAAGCATTTTTTTTTTTTGCTGTCCACGAAAGTTTTTATGTATCATAAGTTTCCCATGCACTTGGGAGCTAGACACTTCGAGAGAGCTCCTGGGGATTGTTGCAAATGAAGCAAACATCTGTGCTGCGTCTGTTTGTTGAGTTCGATGTGCACACACTTATTGAGGTGGTTTGCTTTTGGCTTTGAGAGTCCAGGGGACAGCCCTGCACACAGTGGGTCCAGGGAGGCTTTGTTGAAGGAATGGGTGGGGGGTGATAGGAAGGGTCCGAAAGGTGGGCCCGCGGCAGTCCTGCCACAGGGCCAAATACTTGCGCCCTGGAATCAAGCATTTGGCCAGTGGACTCCAGGGACTTCCATGTGAAATGCCACCACATGACCTGGGAGGAGTGATGCCAGCCCTGCCAGCCCCTGCTTTTCTTCCTGAGTCTCCTGTTTCTGCCCCTCATAGGAAAGCAGAATAAGGTACTGGCTCAGAAGCCAGGCTCCAGGGGCCCGCTTTCCCGGCTTCATATTCTAGTTCCATTGCATACTGGCTATGTAGCTGTGAGCACATTAATCTCTCTGTGCCTCAGTTTCCTTATCTTAACATGCAATGACCTCATAGGGCCATGATAGGGATTAAATGAGCAACTACTCATTTCTAATTCTCAGAACAGGGCCTGGCTCAGGAAGTGTTAGTGACAGCTCCCCCTTCTCAGTTTGAGGGCTCGCATTCACCCACTGCTCTCCATTTTAATGCTAACACCTTAGATCAGGTCTTCATTGCTCCTCACTTGACCCACTCAGCAGCCACCTCCGAATTTCCCCTGCCTCCAAGCTCCCTCCCATGAACTTTACCCAGTGGTGGAAGAGTCAGCTTCCTGAACCACAGCCAGGACCCTGCTATTCCCCAGCTCTAACCCCTCCATCTCTCCTCACTGCTGTCCAGGTCCTTTGAATGCCCTGGCAGGTCATTCCCGGGCCCCTCCTGGTCCACTTTCCAGCTAAATTTCCTGTCTGATCTCAGACCTGTCTTATTCTCCTGCCTTGAACCAGTCTGGAAAGGCACCCATCAGTCAGGGTCTTCCCTCATGCTGTCGTCTCCCCCTGGGTTGCCCTTCCGTGTTCCCCACTCCGTTCTCGACTGCCTACATCAGATCTGTCCTTTACAGCCAACTTGGAGGTACTGTCTCCCTGGAACTTCCCTTGATTTCTTCTGCTTGCAATATTCTCTCTCTCTTCTGAATTTCCAAAGCCTTTTATCCCTTGCAGCAGATTCCTTTCTTCTTTGGGATTATAGCAGTTTATGTATGTGCCTCATCTCCCCTTCCAGGCTGTGAGTTCTTTAAGAGCAGCCACCCCAGGCTGCTTCATATCTGCAGCACCACCAGACCTTGCCCATCTCAGGTGCTCAGTGACTACTTATCAGCTTGGAAAATGCTCCAGAGCAAGACTCCGAAGGAATAGGAGTGAGGGCAAGTCATGATGGCAATAAGGAAGTTAGGAAAATTTCAGAGGCGTGCCTCCATATGTGAAAGGCATGATAGAAGGGTGTCTACAGGCAGCCCTGCACGCTGCACCTGGGCCCTGAGAGCTGCCTGGAGAGCAGCCGCACTGAGCCATGGGAGGCCCTGGAGAGAGACTCCTCCAGTTTAGTCATCAGCACTGTCTCTAAGCAGGGCGCACCTTTATTGGTACACAAGCAAACAAGATGAGATGCACACGATCAAAGCAAAGAGCCTTAGTCAACAACTTAAGGCTGCACCGTGCACTATTTGCTCCAAATATATCCTATTTATTCAAAGGCTAGAGATGAAGTTCCTAACAGCCAGGCTGCGAATGAATGAAGCAGAGAGAAAGGGCTCGGTACAGTTATCCTGATCCTGGAGCATCTATTTAAATATCGCTCTGTGCCTGAGACATTCAGATCAACCTACCAACACTAACTCAGCACTTGACCCAAACTCCTCTGTGGTCATCAATGCCAGGTGCAATTATCGCATTTTTCAAAGGGAGAAACAAGGACATTCAAAACGAAGCGGTTTTCCAAAACCCCATATGAAGACAGTTTAGGTGGAGACTGAAAATCCAAACCTCCCAACACCAGTTCATCACTCCATCTGCAAATGTTTTTTAACCACATCTAAGATGGCAGTTTTAACAAAAGGCTGTTCTGATGAGGGATTCCGTGAGGAGAAGAACAAAGGCAGTGGTGGAACAAGTCCCATTTAATTGTTCAGTGCAGCAACCTGGAGACTGTTCCACTTTTCTCTCACACACACACACACACGTCAGAGTTGGTGTGCAATGCTCATTCATTTTTTTAACTCCACAAGTATTCATTTAGTGCCACAGCCTTCCCAAAGCAGAGATGGATCAACTGCTAGACGAGGCCATGGCCTAAGGGGACCAGAGGATGGGCAGAGCTGCAAGAGTTGGAGATGATGGTGGGAACTTCTCTGGCCCAAAGGATGGGTAGAATTTCGATTGGCACAGAGAGATGGGAGTGGAGGGGTAGGCCCAGCCTGGAGGCCAATAGTCAAGGTTTGTTAGTGATTATATCAAAAGCTTGGGGTAAGTTGAGTTGGAAAGCTCCAACCTCACAGGTGATATTGAATGGCAATTCACACACATCCGGCCATGAAAAGACCTCCACTGCCATTGCTTCATGGCGGGTCAGGGGAAGAGCTCGGCTCTGTGCTCACACAGGCCTATGTCTGAATGAAGACACTGCCACTTCCTGGCTCTCTGATCTGAATTCAGCCCCCCAGAACCTGATAATGGTAACTAGCAAAGATAAGTAACTTGAAATATGCAATATAACATTACTTTCTAAGAGCTAACCAGCAAAATCAACACATAATACACAACACCAGTTAGCTTCAGAAGTCTCCTTGAAAGATTGGATGTCTCTCAAATAAATAGCAGTCAGAACATGGCTCATCTGATTATAGCTCAAGTGAAGAAGGAGACAGAAGAAAAAGAAAAACAACAATGGCCCAGAAATGGCTACCGTAACCCTCCAACTAATACCCCAGCCCTCCCCGACATGGCGCCCCAGCAGAGGTTGCTTATTTATCACAGATTCTTGCCTGTAAGCCGAAGAGTTCCCAAATCTCTCTCGACACAGCATTCCAGGCAGCTGCTACACATCAGATTGGTGTTGACACGGCAATGAGACTCATTTTCTATTCCCATGTTGTTTAATCAGCAATTTGTAACAAATGCGATGCTCTTGGCTGTGGGGCATGAATGGCTCATCAGGCCTTACCACAGTCTTGATGACACATTCTTCAAGAGCATTTCACCCCCTGCTTCTCTGATCGCATGCTTACAGAACATGGTTTTAACCGACTCGCCATTTTGATTTTCATAATGGGATGGAATTCACTGACCAGAGAAGACAAGTGAACAAAAACACGAAAGAACAGCAGAGGACCACAGCAGGCCTAGCTCTCATTTTAACGTTGGCAGGCCGATGTCAACCCCACTTCTGTGAGTCCATTAGGGTTGTCAGTTCCCAAATCTGCTGTTCTCTGGTTGTGCCTCAAAATCAAGTTACTCAGACTACAAGCGTAGGACCAGATCCCAGGCCACGGGGGCTCCCTCCTGAGCAGGCTGCGGATAACCCCAGACAAGAACCTTATTTCCTTGCTCTTCCTGACTGCAACAAGACTCAGTTTCCTCATCTGTAACATGACTGGTAATTCCTGTGTGGCTGCTGTGAGCATTAAATGAGCTGAGGTGTGAAATCACATAGCATCGTGGCTGGTACACAGCAGTTACTCAATAGTGTTAACTATCTGCCAGTCCCCTTCATGAGGACCCCATCACTTCTCACCTGGAGACCAGCAATATTCTTCCAGCCAGTTTTCACTCCCTGGCACTCTGATGACGCTCTTCCTCAACCTTGCCAGAGTGAGCATTCTGATCGTGACGTTTTCACACTCAAAACCCTCTGCTGGCTCCCCCACACTGCAGAATAAAGTCCAAAGTCTCAGGCTGCCATTCAGAAGCTTTTACAGTCTAGCCCCTGCCTATCTCTTCATCCTCATCACCCACCGTGTCCACCACCTACCTGTCCCTAAACACCTGCATCACGCGCCTTTCCCGGCCACCCGAGGCACCACTATGCATTTCATACTTTGGATCACGCTTTCTCTGCTGCCAGCGCCTTCTCAAACTCTGTGAAACTCTCCTGATTCTTCAAGGCCCATTCAAAGCTCTCTCCCTCTGCGAAGCTCCCCTGACAAATCCCCTTGTTCTCCTGACAAGCAGAAATAATTCTTCCCCATTCCAGCCTCCCACTTACCACTTCTTAAGGGCATTTATTCTCGTTTCCGATTCAATAAACTCTGTTGACCTGAGTTGAAGGTATGTTGAAGATAGAAAGATATTTTTTAAATTACCAAATTCTTAAAATTTTGAAAGTTATTGACCTAGAGAAGAAGGTGTGATTCCAAAAAAGTTATAATAACCAACATTTCCTGCCATGCCATACTCCAATCTCAGGCACTCCTCACAACAACTCTAGGACAACTACGACTGTCTCCAGTTTATAGATGAGGAAACGAAGGTGTGGGGCTGGTTCATAGCTGCTCCAAGGATGCCATCTGGAAAGGGTGTCAGGAGGCAGACATGAGTTGGGAACCTAGCTGTGAGACTTGGGCCAGTTAATCAACTGCTCAGCCTGTTTCCTCATCTGGAAAGCGAGGATGACAATATCTACCTCACAGGGTGCTTTCAATATCACATGAAGTGTGCAAAGAAAGTGCTATGCTTGGTACACTGTAAAACTGTATTATTCTGCACAGCGTTTGAAAGTCTAGTGGAGACGCAAGGTTTTATTAACCCCGGGCCCCGGGGCCAACCAACCCCTGGGCTGACCCCATGGCCACCTGGACAGCACATGCCCAAGGAGGGCACTCAGAATCTGAGTACCTCCATCACCACTCCTTATTTCCACTTTCAGTCCAACGTCACTTATGAAATTGCATGTGCCACATTGTGACAGGCAAATTGCCTGGAACCCAGATCTTAGGATACAGGAATATCTAGGAAGGCATCTTTGGCCCAGTCACTGTCCTAAGCAAGGGAGGGAGCTTTTCTTACCCTCATCACCACTGAACCGGCACCTTAAGCTCCTCTCGTCCCATTCCAGGGACCTGCCCTAAATTCCACTCCCTGCTTTGGTCTAATCCTAGACTAATCTCAGAAGACAAGAATTAGTTCCTTGCATCTGTAAGATTCCAGATCCTGTTATTAAAGGCTTAAGTGTATGCAATTAATAGAAGGCTTTTACAGAGCAAAACCCCTTCAAGAACCTAAGGAATAATCTCGAAGGGTGGAACTCCAGGCCTCACAGCAGAGCAGTGGTGAAGGTGATGGAAAACTAGCAGATTCCGCTGGGACCTTCAAATCACACCATGTTGATAGAAAGTCAGCCAGCCCCAGAGGGACTTAGAGATGACACACCCCTCACCATTCCCTCCCTTTGGAGAAAAGAAAAACCTCAGGTACGGTTGTGACCCACTGCCCCCCAGCAGGAGGAGAGGCTGCCACAGTGGGAAAGGGCGTGGTGCCCAGAATGGGTGTTCTGAGTAGCTGGAATCCATTCCATTGTTTGCAAATCATAATCACCCTTGATCCTGGAAGGGCTGGACGAGAGCCAGCTTCTTTTCAGCTTTTATAGGCACTAGCTTTCCAAAGGAAATTGAAACCAAGTGCTCTCTTACAAAATGTTGCTTCACAATCCGCTCCTGGAAAGGGCAGAGCAGTATTCTGACCAGTACGCTCCTGGGGAGGCCAGACAGACTCCCTCTGCCTTCTCTGTCTCCTGGAGACAGCTAGTGCCTGCAGCTGTCTCAGGAGGCAACTCACGTGCCAGCCCTGGATAGGAGAGAGGGCTGGGGGCAGGGATGGTCTGCTGGTTTTGTTCCTATGCTGGGGGCAGGGATGGTCTGCTGGTTTTGTTTTTACTAATCTATCCCTAAACAAGTTTCCCTTCAAGCAATCCACCGTGTCTCCATCCCGCACCACCTTCCCCTCCGGGCTGACAGATTTCAGCAGCTGGTTGGTCAGGCCCATTAGCAGTGGGACCGCTTCCTCCCTTAATGCGCCTTCCTTCAGGTGCTGTGGCAGTAAATTCAGGAGATAAATCAGCCTTGACTCAGAAAGTGAGCCGCAGAGGGACCGTAGTGGTCAAGGGTGAGTGCGAGGCAAGGGAGGAAACAATTCTATTTCTCACTAGATCTTTAATTGGTTGTCACTGCCTGTCAGAAAATGATGAACTCCGAAACTGCCCTGAGCACATTCACACCAACCTCAGTCCACACTGGGCGTGTCAGAGAAGCTGGGATACCCAGCCAGCTGGGGCATTAGGCTGTGACCACCAACTTCTGCACAGGGCCTGCTTGGAGACTTACTTTGCAAACAACCGACCCAACGTACTCCTAACACTGAGTCAATGCTCGCACTTTCAGCAAATGAAGGAGAAGCAAGAGCTAAGACTCACTCATTGGTTTTAAATTGCTTCATTTAACAAATATATTTTTTCAGCCCCATGTTCAAGACCTCGGTCGATGTCGGGGGGAAAACGGGAGAAATGACTCAAAGATGAGTCAGTGGGGTTGCTGCCCTCCTCCCGGCGCCCCCAGCTTGTAGGAAATACGTGGAAAGATGCAGAAAAGGAGAAGGGCCTTAAGGGAGAATCCAATGAAGTGCAAGGAGAGTTCAGAGGATGGGGAAACTATCATGTGGATTTAAAAAGATCCGAAGTGCACAGTAGCTAAAAAGTCATACACACAATCCACCAGAGCAGTGATTTTCAACTGCAGATTAGTGACCAAACCAGTGAGCAGGAATCAGTCAGGGGGTGGGGGTGGGGGCTTTGCAAGGAATTGGTGGTTCATTCATTAACGCAACCAGTAGTTAACAAGCACCTCCTGTGTGCCGGGCCTGGGCGACGTGCTCAGGATACAACAGTGAACAAGACAAGCACAAGTCCCCCATGTGGAGATAATTATAATATAAAAATTTCCAGAATTTCCATTCTCGTGGGAGTGTGGAATAGCAAACAGGGCTGGAAAGAGGGGCAGCCAGGGCAGGAGGGTCCCAGTAAGGAGTGTGGACTCTTTCCTGAGAAAAGCAGGAAGCCGTGGAAGACTGAGAGCAGGGGAGTGACACGGCGAGATTCGCTGTGCTACGAACCACGTTGGTCACACGTAAAGAATGAATCCTGGGGAGCAGGACCACCTCCAGGAAGACCATTACTGCTTATTTAAAACTTAGAGCAAATTCCATGTTCCCCCTCTGTGGCAACTCTGCTGTCACGTGCTTACCCACCATAAGCTTTCCTGACGGCCAGTGTTCCAGAACTCGTCTGCTTTATCCACGCCAAGGTCCGAAGGGAACAACCAAGGATCAGCAGCAGCTGTGATTACAAATTGTTGGACTACACTCAAATTATAATTTTATAGTGGCTTCCGGTTCCTTTTTAATTTCACCCATGGTAATTCTTTAGGTAAAGAGCATCTGTGGCCCTATTTATTTTCTCATTAAATTGGAGAGTGTGAGGGAGTGGGACAGCATCAACACGCAGGTGTGGCCATGAAACACATGTGTAGCTACGTCGGCAACCAGCCCTGTGTGCCCCAGAGAAGACCCGGCTGAGACAGCTGCACTAGAGTTCACAGAGAACTCTGCTTGCCACACAGGCGTGTTAGGGGTTCCATTTGGTAGCCCCTTCCTGGGAGTTTGGTTTCAAAGGCATGAGGAAGTCACAGGTATAGGAAGAAGTCAGATCACATCACGTGCCTGTCTAAGCCCAAGACTGTGTGATGC